>NC_069503.1:1159770355-1159950355 GCF_027579735.1 Bombina bombina
TTTTATGAGAATACCGACAGATACCTTCTCCAGCTTGCTCCTGTTTGTGTAAAGGGTCTTTTCATATGCAGTGGGCTTTCCAGCTACCTTTTTAACAGAGATAAACTGAGATCTTCTAAGTAAGTTTTTAAACAGTTTTATACTGGATTTTTATATAAGTATCTGCGCATATTATTCTTTCTCTTGTAAGGTGTATCCAGTCCACGGATCATCCATTACTTGTGGGATATTCTCCTTCCCAACAGGAAGCTGCAAGAGGATCACCCACAGCAGAGCTGTCTATATAGCTCCTCCCCTAACTGCCACTACCAGTATGGGCAGGTAGGGCCACAACAGAGCTGTGGCAGTTTGTTGTGACTGTTAAAAAATGTTTATATCGTTTTTTTGATCCGGTTTTGAAACTAAGGGGTTATTCATCCATTTGCAAGTGGGTGCAATGCTCTGTTAGTCTATTATACACACTGTAAAAATTTCGTAAGATTTACTGCTTTTTATCACTGTTTTTCAATTTCTGACAAAATTTGTTTCTCTTAAAGGCACAGTACCGTTTTTATTTTTTGCTTGTTTACATTTATCAAAGTGTTTTCCAAGCTTGCTGGTCTCATTGCTAGTCTGTTTAAACATGTCTGACATAGAGGAAACTCCTTGTTCATTATGTTTAGAAGCCATTGTGGAACCCCCTCTTAGAATGTGTACCAAATGCACTGATCTTACTATAAGTTATAAAGATCATATTCTGTCTTTAAAAGATTTATCACCAGAGGAAATTGACAAGGGGGAAGTTATGCCGACTAACTCGCCCCACGTGTCAGAACCTTTGACTCCCGCTCAAGGGACTCCCGCTCAAGTGGCGCCAAGTACATCTAGCGCGCCCATGGCGTTTACTTTACAAGACATGGCGGCAGTCATGGATAATACCCTTACAGCGGTATTGTCCAAACTACCAGGGTTACAAGGAAAGCGAGACAGCTCTGGGACTAGAAAAAATACAGAGCTCTCTGACGCTTTAGTAGCTATGTCTGATATCCCCTCACAATATGCAGAAGCTGAAGCAGGAGAGCTTCTTTCTGTGGGTGATTTTTCTGACTCAGGGAAGATGCTTCAACCTGATTCTGATATGTCTACATTTAAATTTTAAGCTTGAACACCTCCGCGTGTTGCTCAGGGAGGTTTTAGCTACTCTGGATGACTGTGACACCATTATAGTGCCAGAGAAATTGTGTAGATTGGATAAATACTATGCAGTGCCTGTTTACACTGATGTTTTTCCAATACCTAAAAGGTTTTCAGAAATTATTACTAAGGAATGGGATAGACCAGGTGTACCATTCTCTCCCCCTCCTATTTTTAAGAAAATGTTTCTAATAGATGCCGCTACACGGGACTTATGGCAAACGGTCCCTAAGATGGAGGGAGCAATTTCTACCCTTGCTAAGCGTACAACTATTCCCGTCGAGGACAGTTGTGCTTTCCTAGATCCAATGGATAAAAAGTTAGACGGTTACCTTAAGAAAAAGTTTATTCAACAAGGTTTTATTCTCCAGCCTCTTGCATGCATTGCCCCGGTCACTGCTTCTGCGGCTGACTGCTTGGAGATTGAACGTTTGATTTTATCAAAGCGTGGTTCCTCCGAGTCGGTCATTGATACCTTAATACAGGCGTGAAAGCCTGTCACCAGGAAAATCTATCATAAGATATGGTGTAAATATCTTCATTGGTGTGAATCCAAGGGTTACTCATGGAGTAAGGTCAGGATTCCTAGGATATTATCTTTTCTTCAAGAAGGATTGGAGAAGGGTTTGACAGCTAGTTCCTTAAAAGGACAGATTTCTGCTCTGTCTATTCTTTTGTACAAACGTCTGGCTGAGGTTCCAGACGTGCAGGCGTTTTGTCAGGCTTTAGTCAGAATCAAGCCTGTGTTTAAACCTGTTGCTCCACCTTGGAGTTTAAATTTAGTTCTTAAGGTTCTTCAAGGGGTTCCGTTTGAATCTTTGCATTCCATAGATATTAAGCTCTTATCCTGGAAGGTTCTGTTTTTAGTAGCTATCTCCTCGGCTCGAAGAGTTTCGGAGTTATCTGCTTTACAATGTGATTCCCCTTATCTAATTTTCTCCTACATTGGTGTATCCGGTCCACGGCTTCATCCTTACTTGTGGGATATTCTCAATCCCCACAGGATGTGTCAAAGAGAGCACACAGCAGAGCTGTCCATATAGCTCCCCTCAGGCTCCGCCCCCCCAGTCATTCTCTTTGCCGCTCTAACTAGTAGCATCTCCACGGGGGTGGTAAAGAGTATGTGGTGTTAGTTGTAGTTTTTTATTTCTTCTATCAAGAGTTTGTTATTTTAAAATAGTGCCGGCTTGTACTATTTACTCTGAAGCAGAAAGCGATGAAGATTTCTGCTGAGAGGAATATGATTTTAGCACCAGTAACTAAAATCCATTGCTGTTCCCAAGCAGGACTGTTGAATACCAGAGAACTTCAGTTGGGGGGAACAGTTTGCAGGCTTAACTGCTTCAGGTATGATCAGTCATTTTTCTAACAAGACCAAGTAATGCTAGAAGACTGTCAGAAATCCCCTCAGGGATAGGTAAGCCATTTTTCTTAGACTCTGTATAAAATGATGGCTTATATTAAGGGCTCTATGGTGGTTGACACTATTGTGGGCTTAATCGATTGCTTTTTAGCATCTTTTCAGTATATATAAGGTGTTTTTGCAGACTTTGAAACACTTATGGGGTTTAATATTGCGCCTGGCACTTATTTGGACACCTAATTTAGTCTAAAAGGCCCCTCCACTCTGGAATGAAGAGGGAGGAGGCCTCATTTTCGCGCCTCAATTGCGCAGTTGTTTTGACTAGGCAGTTCATGCAGCTTCACGTGGGGAGTCCAGAGACATCAGAAAGGACTTCAGAGAGGCTTATTTCCTACTTAAATAATCCCTAAGGAAGGTAACAGCCACAGTAGAGGCTGTGGCATTGTACTGTAGTGTTTTTAACCGGTTAACTGCTGTTATTAGCTCCGGTTTGGGCATTAAGGGGTTTATTGGTCTGAAAATTTGTGTGCAATCTTTTCAAAGCATTAAGACACTGTGGTGAAAATTTCATTAAAATCCGATGTTTATTTGATGGTTTTTTGATGTTTCAGTAATAAAGTGTGCACTTTTATTATTTAAAGACACAGTAACGTTTTTGTCAAAAATAACTTTTATTGCATTGAAGTTCTGTATAAGTCTGTCAAACATGTCTGACCCTTCAGATAGCCTATGTTCTGTATGTTTAAAGGCCAAGGTGGTTCCCCCATTAAATTTATGTGTGAAGTGTGCCATAACGTCCAAACAGCTTAAGGACCGTACAGTCACGCTTAAAGATGTAGCCCAAGATGATTCTTTAGCTGAAGGTAGTGAGGATAGCCCGCTATCCCCTCCTTCTGTGTCAACACCAGCTATGCCCGTGCAAGCGATGCCCAGTACATCTAGCGCACCAATTGCTATTACTATGCAACAGTTAGCAGCAGTAATGGATAATTCTCTCGCAGCATTTTTATCCAAACTGCCAGCTTTTCCAAGGAAGCGTGATTGCTCAGTTTTAAATACAGAAAATGAGCAAGCAGACGCAGAGGATAATTTATCTGTAGTGCCCTCACATCAATCTGACTTGGCGGTGAGGGAGGGCTTGTCTGAGGGAGAAATTTCTGACACAGGAAAAGTTTCTCAGCAGGCAGAGCCTGATACCATAGCATTTAAATTTAAGCTAGAACACCTCCGCGCCCTACTTAAGGAGGTCCTAGCTACACTTGATGATTGTGACCCTTTGGTGGTCCCAGAGAAATTGTGTAAAATGGACAAATTCTTAGAGGTCCCAGTACACACTGATGCGTTTCCGATACCTAAGAGGGTGGCGGATATCGCGACTAAGGAGTGGGAGAAGCCAGGTGTACCTTTTGTTCCCCCTCCTATATTTAAGAAAATGTTCCCAATTGTTGACCCCAGAAGGGACGCGTGGCAGACGGTCCCTAAGGTAGAGGGGGCAGTTTCAACGCAAGCTAAGCGCACGACTATACCAATAGAAGACAGTTGCGCTTTCAAAGATCCTATGGATAAAAAATTAGAAGGTTTACTTAAGAAAATATTTGTTCAACAGGGTTTTCTTCTGCAACCAATTTCTTGCATTATTCCTGTAACCACTGCAGCGGCTTTTTGGTTTGAGGAACTAGAAAACTCGCTCCAGAGGGAGACTTCTTATGGAGAGAATTCACGCCCTGAAGTTGGCTAATTCTTTCATTACAGATGCCCCTTTGCAGTTAGCTAAATTAGCGGCGAAAAATTCTGGTTTCGCAATCGTGGCGCGCAGAGCGCTTTGGCTAAAATCTTGGTCAGCGGATGTGTCGTCCAAAACAAAATTGCTTAATATTCCTTTCAAGGGTAAGACCCTATTCGGGCCAGAGTTGAAAGAAATTATTTCAGATATCACTGGGGCAAAGGGCCATGCCCTTCCACAGGATAGACCTTTCAAAGCTAAAAATAAGTCTAATTTTGCTTCTACCTCTACAGCCACTAGGCAAGAGGGTAACGCATCCCAGCCCAAACCAGCATGGAAACCATTGCAAGGCTGGAACAAGGGTAAACAGGTCAAGAAGCCTGCTGCTGCTACCAAGACAGCATGAAGGGGTAGCCCCCGATCCGGGACCGGATCTAGTAGGGGGCAGACTTTCTCTCTTTGCTCAGATTTGGGCAAGAGATGTTCCGGACCCCTGGGCACTAGAAATTGTCTCTCAGGGGTATCTTCTAGAATCAAGGACTTTCCTCCAAAGGGAAGGTTCCACATGTCTCGCTTATCTTTAGACCAGATAAAGAGACAGGCATTCTTACATTGCGTAGAAGACCTTTTAAAAAAGGGAGTGATACACCCAGTTCCAACAGCAGAACAAGGACTGGGTTTTTACTCAAACCTGTTTGTAGTTCCCAAAAAATAAGGAACTTTTAGGCCAATTCTGGATTTAAAAATCCTAAACAAATTCCTCAGAGTTCCATCATTCAAAATGGAAACAATTCTGACAATTTTACCAATGATCCAGGAGGGTCAATATATGACTACCGTGGACTTAAAGTATGCGTACCTGCATATTCCTATCCACAAAGATCACCATCAGTTCCTAAGGTTCGCCTTTCTGGACAAGCATTACCAGTTCGTGGCTCTTCCCTTCGGATTGGCCACTGCTCCCAGAATTTTCACAAAGGTGATAGGGTCCCTTCTAGCGGTGCTAAGGCCAAGGGGCATTGCAGTAGCACCTTACCTAGACGACATCTTAATACAAGCGTCGTCCTTTCACGGGTGGAAGGTGAACATAGAAAAAAGTTCTCTGTCCCCGTTCACAAGGGTTCCCTTCCTGGGAACAATAATAGACTCGGTAGAAATGAAAATCTTTCTGACGGAGGTCAGGAAGTTAAAACTTTTGAACACTTGTTGAGTTCTTCAATCCATTCCTCAACCCTCCATAGCTCAGTGCATGGAGGTAATAGGACTAATGGTTGCGGCAATGGACGTGTTTCCCTTTGCTCAAATTCATTTAAGACCACTGCAACTGTGCATGCTCAAACAGTGGAATGGGGATTATGCAGATTTGTCTCCCCAGATACAAATGGACCAGAAAACCAGAGACTCACTCCTCTGGTGGTTGTCTCAGGATCACCTGTCTCAGGGAATGAGTTTCCGCAGACCGGAGTGGATCATTGTCACGACCGATGCCAGCCTCTTAGGCTGGGGTGCGGTCTGGGACTCCCTGAAAGCTCAGGGTCTATGGTCTTGGGAAGAATCTATTCTCCCTATAAACATTTTGGAATTGAGAGCGATATTCAATGCGCTCCAGGCATGGCCTCAACTAGCGGAGGCCAGATTAATCAGATTTCAGTCGGACAACATGACGACTGTAGCGTACATCAATCATCAGGGAGGAACAAAGAGTTCCCTGGCGATGAGGGAGGTATCCAAGATCATCAAATGGGCAGAGGATCACTCCTGCCATCTATCAGCAATTCACATCCCAGGAGTGGACAACTGGGAAACGGATTATCTGAGTCGTCAGACTTTCCATCCGGGGGGAGTGGGAACTTCACCCGGAGGTTTTTGCCCAGTTAACTCAACTATGGGGCCTTCCAGATCTGGATCTGATGGCGTCATGTCAGAACTCCATAGTTCCACGTTACGGGTCCAGGTCCAGGGATCCCAAGGCAACATTGGTGGATGCCTTAGTGGCGCCTTGGTCGTTCAATCTAGCTTATGTCTTTCCACCGTTTCCTCTTCTCCCCCGGCTAGTAGCCAGGATCAAACAGGAGAAGGCTTCGGTAATTCTGATAGCTCCTGCGTGGCCACGCAGGACTTGGTATGCAGACCTGGTGAATATGTCATCGGTTCCACCATGGAAGCTACCTTTGAGGCAGGACCTTCTAATCCAAGGTCCATTCGAACAGCCAAACCTAGTTTCTCTGCAACTGACTGCTTGGAGATTGAACGCTTGATTCTAGCTAAGCGTGGGTTTTCGGAATCAGTTATAGATACTCTGATCCAGGCTAGAAAGCCTGTCACCAGGAAAATTTACCATAAGATATGACGAAAATATCTTTGCTGGTGCGAATCCAAGGGCTATTCATGGAGTAAGACTAGGATTCCTAGGATACTATCTTTTCTCCAAGAAGGATTGGAGAAAGGTCTGTCAGCTAGTTCCTTAAAAGTACAGATATCTGTTCTGTCTGTTTTGTTACACAAGCGTCTGCCAGATGTTCAGGCGTTTGTACAGGCTTTAGTTAGAATCAAGCCTGTCTACAGACCTGTGGCTCCTCCATGGAGTCTAAATTTGGTTCTTTCAGTTCTTCAAGGGGTTCCATTTGAACCTCTACATTCCATAGATATTAAGTTACTATCTTGGAAAGTTTTGTTTTTGGTAGCTATTTCTTCTGCTAGAAGAGTTTCTGAATTGTCTGCTTTGCAGTGTAATTCACCCTATCTGGTGTTTCATACAGATAAGGTCGTTTTTACGTACCAAACCTGGTTTTCTTCCAAAAGTGGTTTCCAATAAGAATATTAACCAGTAAATAGTTGTTCCTTCTCTGTGTCCTAATCCAGTTTCTAACAAGGAATGTCTGCTACACAATCTTGACGTGGTTCGTGCTTTGAAGTTTTATCTAAAAGCAACTAAAGACTTCAGACAAACATCGTCCTTGGTTGTCGTCTATTCTGGCAAGAGGAGAGGTCAAAAGGCGACTGCGACCTCTCTGTCTTTCTGGCTGAAAAGCATTATCCGGTTGGCTTATGAGACTGCTGGAAGGCATCCTCCTGAATGAATTACAGCTCATTCCACTAGAGCTGTGGCTTCCACATGGGCTTTCAAGAATGAGGCTTCTGTTGAACAGATCTGTAAGGCAGCGACTTGGTCTTCACTGCATACATTTGCCAAATTTTACAAATTCGATACTTTTGCTTCTTCTGAGGCTATTTTTGGGAGAAAGGTTTTGCAAGCAGTGGTGCCTTCCGTTTAGGTTACCTGACTTGTTCCCTCCCTTCATCCGTGTCCTAAAGCTTTGGTATTGGTTCCCACAAGTAAGGATGAAGCCGTGGACCGGATACACCAATGTAGGAGAAAACAGAATTTATGTTTACCTGATAAATTTCTTTCTCCTACGGTGTATCCGGTCCACGGCCCACCCTGGCATTTGGTCAGGTCTAAATTTAATTTTGTAATCTACAGTCACCACTGCACCCTATGGTTCTCCTTTTTCTCCTAACCGTCGGTCGAATGACTGGGGGGCGGAGCCTGAGGGGAGCTATATGGACAGCTCTGCTGTGTGCTCTCTTTGCCACTTCCTGTGGGGATTGAGAATATCCCACAAGTAAGGATGAAGCCGTGGACCGGATACACCGTAGGAGAAAGAAATTTATCAGGTAAACATAAATTCTGTTTTTCATGCAGATAAGGTAGTGTTACGTACCAAACCTAGTTTTTTACCTAAGGTGGTATCTAATAAAAATATCAATCAGGAGATTGTTGTACCGTTACTGTGTCCTAATCCTTCTTCAAAGAAGGAACGTCTTTTACACAATCTTGACGTGGTTCGTGCTTTAAAGTTTTATTTACAAGCTACTAAAGATTTTCGTCAAACATCTGCATTGTTTGTTGTCTACTCTGGACAGAGGAGAGGCCAAAAGGCTTCGGCAACCTCTCTTTCTTTTGGCTAAGGAGTATAATACGCTTAGCTTATGAGACTGCTGGCCAGCAGCCTCCTGAAAGGATTACAGCTCATTCTACTAGAGCGGTAGCTTCCACATGGGTTTTTAAAATTTGATACTTTTGCTTCTTCGGAGGCTATTTTTGTGAGAAAGGTCTTGCAGGCAGTGGTGCCTTCTGTTTAAGCGCCTGCCTTGTCCCTCCCTTCATCCGTGTCCTATAGCTTTGGTATTGGTATCCCACAAGTAATGGATGATCCGTGGACTGGATACACCTTATAAGAGAAAACATAATTTATGCTTACCTGATAAATTTATTTCTCTTGTGGTGTATCCAGTCCACGGCCCGCCCTGTCATTTTAAGGCAGGTGTATTTTATTTTTAAACTACAGTCACCACTGCACCCTATAGTTTCTCCTTTCTCTTGCTTGTCTTCGGTCGAATGACTGGGAGTGGCAGTTAGGGGAGGGGCTATATAGCAGCTCTGCTGTGGGTGAACCTCTTGCAGCTTCCTGTTGGGAAGGAGAATATCCCACAAGTAATGGATGATCCGTGGACTGGATACACCACAAGAGAAATAAATTTATCAGGTAAGCATAAATTATGTTTTATAGTAGTGTCTATTACATGCACTTATATGGAAATTGGTGTATTCTGTCCCTTTAAATAAATAAAAACTTACCTGTGAAATAAAAATATCTAAATTACAAATTTTAAAAAACCTAACCCTACAAGAAAAATTAAAAAATCTAAAATTACCAAAAATAATAAACACTAAATTACGAAAAATAAAAAACACTAAGCTTACAAAAAAATAAACAAAATTATCAAAAATAAAAACAATTACACCTAATCTAATAGCCCTATAAAAATAAAAAGCCCCCCAAAATAAAAGCACCCCCTAGCCTACAATAAACTACTAATAGCCATTAAAAGGGCCTTTTGTAGGGCATTGCCCTAAGTTAAACAGCTCTTTTACCTGTAAAAAAATACAAAGTCCCCACAACAGTAAAACCCACCATCCAACCAACCCCCCAAAATAAAAAAAACCTAACTTAAAAAAACCCAAAGCTATCCATTGCCCCTAAAGGGGCATTTGTATGGGCATTGCCCTTAAAAGGGCATTTAGCTTTTTTTCAAAAGCCCAAACCCTAATCTGAAAAAAAACTACCCCAAAAAAATAAAAATAACTTACACTAACCCCAGAATATCTACTCACGGTTGCTGAAGCCTGGACATACAGGCGGCGAGAAGTCTTCATCCATCGTGGGGGCGTCTTCTATCCTTATCCTGGCAGTGCGGAGCAGAGCTGCAAAGACATCCAGCGCAGAGCGTCCTCTTCATAGGTCTCCACCATACACTGAAGCTTCAATGCAAGGTTTCAAAATGGCGTACCTTGCATTCCTATTGGCTGATTTGATTCTTCAAATTCAAATCAACCAATAGGATGAGAGCTTCTGAAATCCTATTGGCTGATTTGAATAGCCAATAGGCTGTCTTCACCGCTCTGCGCCGCCAGAATGAAGATAGAAAATGCCCCCGCAATGGATGAAGATGTCGCTGCCTGGATGAAGACTTCTCGCCTTTTTTTGAAAGCTAGGTTTTTTTTATTTTGGGGGCTTGGTTGGGTGGTGGTTTTACTGTTGGGGGGACTTTTAGGTTTTTTTTTACAGGTAAAAGAGCTGTTTAGCTTAGGGCAATGCTCTACAAAATACCCTTTTAAGGGCTATTGGTAGCTTATTGTAGGCTAGGGTTTATTTTTTATAGGGCTATTAGATTAGGTGTAATTGTTTTTATTTTTGATAATTTAGTTTATTATTTTTTGTAAGCTTAGTGTTTTTTATTTTTCATAATTTTAGTGTTTATTATTTTTCTCGTAGTGTTTTTTAATTGGTAGTATATTTTTATTTTATTAGAATAGTAAGGTTAGGTTAATTTATAGTTAGTTTGTTAGGTTTATTTTTATTTCACAGGTAAGTTTTTATTTATTTAAATAGAGTTATATTGTAATTTGAATTTAAAGTTAGAGGGGTGTTAGGTTTAGGGGTTAATAGTTTAATTTATTGTTTTGCAATGTGGGGGGCCGGAGGTTTAGGGGTTAATAGGTTTATTTAGTGGCGGAGATGTGGGAAGCCAGAGGTTTAGGGGTTAATAGGTTTATTTAGTAGCGGAGATGTGGGAGCCTGGAGGTTTAGGGTTTAATAACTTTATTATAGTGCCGGCGATGTCGTGAGCGGCAGAATAGGGGTTAATAGCTTTATTATAGTAGCTCTGATATCGGGGAGCGGCGGAATAGGGGTTAATAATTTTTAGTGTTGGCGATGTCGGGAGCGGCAGATTAGGGGTTAATACATTTATTTAATAGTTGCAATAGGGGTGGGTGGCAGATTAGGGGTAAATAGGTGTAATATAGTGAAGGTTAATAGGTAATTTCTCTTGTAAGATGTATCGAGTCTACGGATTCATCCTTACTTGTGGGATATTCTCCTCCCCTACAGGAAGTGGCAAAGAGAGCACCCACAGCAGAGCTGCCTATATAGCTCCCCCCTTAACTCCACCCCCCAGTCATTCTCTTTGCCTACTCTAAGTAACTAGGAAGAGCAGAGCGAGTGTGGTGACAAAAATGTTAGTTTTTTATTTCTCAAGCAAAAGTTTGTTATTTTAAATGGTACGGTGTGTACTATTTACTCTTTGGCAGAAAAAGAGATGAAGATTTCTGCAAGGAGGATTATGATCTTAGCACTTTGTAACTAAGATCCACTGCTGTTCTCACAAGGGCTGAAGAGTACAGGAAAACTTCAGTTGGGGGAACGGTTTGCATGCTAAGCTGCATATGAGGTATGTTCAGTCTATGTTTTTCTAGACAGACTGTGTTTATTCTAGAAAGGGCTGGCAATATGATATCCCCATGCGGAAAGGGTAAGCTGTATTCAGACACTTGGATAAGAATTTCAGCTTGCTTGAAGGGCTCATTTGTTACTGGTGACACTGTTAAAAAAAGTAGTAAGAAGTGAATACAGCGCCAACAAGAGGCCAAGGGATAAATATACTCACAGAGAGATAAAAGAAGATTATTTAATGAACCATGTTAAAAAGCATCAGTAATAAAAGACTATATATAAAAAATGTAAAAAGCACATATAAATAAAATTACAAATACAGGAATATCTTACAGAAGCGGCTCAAAGGGCCAAAGCTGATAATTACAATAAAAACAGAGGTAATAACAGGTGATCAGTGTGAGTGGTACACCAGAATAAGAGTGTATACTGATAAAACAGAAATAGCCTAAGTACAACTGTAGCAAGTGCATCAAGCAAAAAACTAATAAACAATAATACAAACAATAGTGTTCAAAATTAGTGTTACAAAAATAGTGTTCCAAAAAATAGAAAAATGCACTGCAGTGCAAAAAAAGGGGGGTAGCAAAATAATTGTATAGATACAATCAAGTAGTGAGTGAGTGCAAATGGATATAAAAATGCTAGCTACTTAATCCAGTGAGGTTAAGATATAATTAAATAAAATACACAATATGCAATAACATAAAAAATATAATACACAATATGCAATAACATAAAAAATAAAAAAATAAAATATAAAATATAATCCAAAAAAGTGTTCAAAAAGTTGATCAACAAATGTTGCTGGTGTACCACTCACACTGATCACCTGTTATTACCTCTGTTTTTATTGTAATTATCAGCTTTGGCCCTTTGAGCCGCTTCTGTAAGATATTCCTGTATTTGTAATTTTATTTATATGTGCTTTTTACATTTTTTATATATAGTCTTTTATTACTGATGCTTTTTAACATGGTTCATTAAATAATCTTCTTTTATCTCTCTGTGAGTATATTTATCCCTTGGCCTCTTGTTGGCGCTGTATTCACTTCTTACTACTTGTGCATATTTTTTGGAGGTTGGTTAGGATCTCTGTTTGGATACAGCTTGGGGATTACCTTAGCGCTTGTTCAAGTAAATGATGAATTTATAACATTTTTTGTAGGGACTGAAGGGGTCTTTGTGGCTTTTGTTAGGGTTTTTTAACCCACATGATTGATTAGAGACACTCAGGTGTTTTTTCTAATAGTCCTCAAAACATTGAGTGAGGTGGGAGGGGCCTATTTTCGCGCCTCAGTTGTGCAGTTTCTTTTCCTTAAGAGTCATCCAACTGCTCCTGCTGTGTTTGAAGGCTGTAAAGGAGGTTTTTCACCACAAATCGTTCTGAAGGGCAGGTAGGCGCCAAAGCAGTGCTTTGGCAAGGTGCTGAAGGTCTTTTTTACCGGTTTTGACGTTTCTTCAATCCGGTTTTGCTATTAAGGGGTTAATTGTTTATTTGCATAGCTGTGCAAAGTTACTAAGGCTGTAAGATACTGTAAAAATTTCGTTAAGTTTACTGCTTTTTTACACTGTCTTGCAGAACTTGTGCAGCTTTTTTTCTCTTAAAGGCACAGTACCGTTTTATTTCTTAGTGTTATTTACTTTGATTACAGTGTTTTCCAAGCTTGCTTGTTACATTACTAGCCTGTTTAACATGTCTGATACCAAGGAAAATCCTTGTTCAATATGTTTGGAAGCCATTGTGGAAACCCCTCTCAGAATGTGTTCCAAATGTACTGATATGTCTATAAATTATAAAGAACATATATTAGCACTTAAAAATAGAGCAATAGATGATTCTCAGTCAGAAGTAAATAAGGGTTCGCCATCTAGCTCTCCCCAAGTGTCACAACCAGTAACGCCCGCACAAGAGACGCCAAGTA
Organism: Bombina bombina; assembly: GCF_027579735.1. Lineage (NCBI taxonomy): Eukaryota > Metazoa > Chordata > Amphibia > Anura > Bombinatoridae > Bombina > Bombina bombina. Next base: position 1,159,783,340 of record NC_069503.1, read on the forward strand.
CCTCTAGTGCATCACATTCATTTACTTTACAAGACATGGCCACAGTTATGAATACAACCCTCACTGAGGTTTTGTCCAAACTGCCTGGTTTACAAGGAAAGCGGGACAGCTCTGGGTTAAGGAAAAATGCTGAGCCATCTGACGCTTTAGTAGCCGTATCTGATATGCCCTCACAATGCTCTGAAGTAGGGGTGAGGGATTTGTTATCTGAGGGAGAAATTTCTGATTCAGGACGCTTCCTCAGACAGATTCTGATATGACAGCCTTTAAATTTAAGCTTGAACACCTCCGCTTATTGCTTAGGGAGGTATTAGCAACTCTAGATGATTGTGACCCTATTGTAGTTCCAGAGAAATTGTGTAAAATGGATAGATACTTAGAGGTTCCTGTTTACACTGATGTTTTTCCAGTCCCTAAGAGGATTGTGAATATTATTGCTAAGGAGTGGGATAGACCAGTATTCCGTTCACTCCCCCTCCTGTTTTTAAGAAAATGTTTCCCATATCTGATACCATAAGGGACTCATGGCAGACAGTTCCTAAGGTGGAGGGAGCTATTTCTACTCTGTCTAAGCGTACAACTATACCTATCGAGGACAGTTGTGCTTTCAAAGATCCTATGGCTAAAAAATTAGAGGGTCTCCTGAAGACAATATTTGTTCATCAAGGTTTTCCTCTCCAACCTATTGCGTGCATTGTTCCTGTAACGACTGCAGCTGCTTTCTGGTTTGAGGCTCTAGAAGAGGCTCTCCAAATGGAGACTCCATTAGAGGAAATTATGGACAGAATTAAGGCACTTAAGTTGGCTAATTCTTTTATTACGGCAGGGTAAGACCCTATTCGGGCCTGAACTGAAGGAGATTATTTCAGACATCACTGGAGGGAAAGGTCATGCCCTCCCTCAGGATAGATCAAATAAGATGAGGGCCAAACAAAATAATTTTCGTTCCTTTCGGAACTTTAAGAGTGGTCCCGCTTCAGCTTCCTCTGCTACAAAGCAAGAGGGGAATTTTGCCCAATCCAAGTTAGTCTGGAGACCTAACCAGGCTTGGAACAAGGGTAAACAGGCCAAGAAACCTGCAGCTGCCTCTAAGACAGCATGAAGGGGTAGCCCCCGATCCGGGACCGGATCTAGTAGGGGGCAGACTTTCTCTCTTCGCTCAGGCTTGGGCGAGAGATGTTCAGGATCCCTGGGCTTTAGAAATTGTGTCCCAGGGATATCTTCTGGAATTCAAGGGCTCCCTTCCAAGGGGGAGATTTCATATTTCTCGATTGTCTGTAAACCAGACAAAGAGAGAGGCGTTCTTACGCTGTGTAGAAGACCTACTTACCATGGGGGTGATTCGCCCAGTTCCAAAAGAGGAACAGGGGCTAGGGTTTTATTCAAACCTGTTTGTGGTTCCCAAGAAAGAGGGAACTTTCAGTCCAATCTTGGATCTCAAAATTCTAAACAAGTTCCTCAAAGTTCCATCATTCAAGATGGAGACTATTCGGACTATTCTACCGTTGATCCAGAAGGGTCAATATATGACTACCGTGGACTTAAAGGATGCGTATCTACACATCCCTATTCACAGAGATCATCATCAATTCCTTAGATTCACCTTTCTGGGCAGGCATTACCAGTTTGTGGCCCTTCCCTTCGGGTTGGCCATGGCTCCCAGAATTTTCACAAAAGTGCTAGGGTCCCTTCTGGCGGTTCTACGACCACGGGGCATAGCAGTGGCACCTTATCTAGACGACATCTTAATTCAGGCATTGACTTTCCAGCTAGCCAATTCTCACACAGACATCGTGTTGGCTTTTCTGACATCTCACGGGTGGAAGGTGAACATAAAAAAGAGTTCTCTCTTCCCTCTTACAAGAGTTTCCTTCCTAGGGACTCTGATAGACTCAGTAGAAATGAAAATATTTCTGACGGAAGTCAGAAAGTTAAAACTCTTATCCACTTGCCGAGCTCTTCATTCCATTCCTCGGCCATCAGTGGCTCAGTGTATGGAGGTAATCGGATTCATGGTAGCGGCAATGGACATAGTTCCTTTTGCCCGTCTATACCTCAGACCACTGCAGCTATGCATGCTCAAACAGTGGAATGGGGATTATGCAGATTTATCTCCTCAACTGCATCTGGACCAGGAGACCAGAGATTCTCTTCTCTGGTGGTTGTCTCAGGACCACCTGTCTCAGGGAATGTGCTTCCGCAGGCCAGAGTGGCTCATTGTAACGACAGATGCCAGCCTGTTAGGCTGGGGTGCAGTCTGGAACTCCCTGAAAGCACAGGGCTTATGGTCTCGGGAGGAAGCTCTCCTCCCGATAAACATTTTAGAACTGAGAGCGATTTTCAATGCACTTCAGGCGTGGCCTCAGCTTGCTGCGGCCAAATTCATCAGGTTTCAGACGGACAACATCACGACTGTAGCTTATATCAATCATCAGGGAGGAACAAGGAGTTCACTAGCGATGATGGAGGTAGCCAAAATAATTAGGTGGGCAGAGGATCACTCTTGCCATCTCTCAGCAATCCACATCCCAGGAGTAGAGAACTGGGAGGCGGATTTTCTAAGTTGTCAGTCTCTTCATCTGGGGGAGTAGGAACTCCATCCGGAGGTATTCGCCCAGCTGATTCAGCTATGGGGAACTCCAGAGTTGGATCTGATGGCGTCTCGTCAGAATGCCAAACTTCCTCGTTACGGGTCCAGGTCCCGGGATCCCAAGGCGGTACTGATAGATGCTCTAGCAGTGCCTTGGTCCTTCAATCTGTCTTATGTATTTCCACCGTTTCCTCTCCTTCCACGTCTGGTTGCCAGAATCAAGCAGGAGAGAGCTTCGGTAATTCTGATAGCTCCTGCGTGGCCATGCAGGACTTGGTATGCAGACCTAGTGGACATGTCCTCGGTTCCACCATGGACTCTGCCAATGAGGTGGGACCTTCTAATTCAAGGCCCGTTCACGCATCCAAATCTAATTTCTCTGCGTCTGACTGCTTGGAGATTGAACGCATGATTTTATCAAAGCGTGGTTTCTCTGAATCGGTCATTGATACCCTGATTCAGGCTAGAAAGCCTGTCACCAGGAAGAGTTATCATAAGATTTGGCACAAATATCTTTATTGGTGTGAATCCAAGGGTTACTCTTGGAGTAAGATTAGGATTCCTAGAATACTGTCTCTTCTCCAAGAAGGTTTGGAGAAGGGATTATCTGCTAGTTCTCTTAAAGGTCAGATATCTGCTTTGTCTATTCTACTTCACAAACGTCTGGCAGTTGTCTCAGACGTTCAAGCATTTAGTCAGGCTTTGGTCAGAATCAAGCCTGTATTTAAACCTTTTACTCCGCCATGGAGCCTAAACTTAGTTCTTAATGTTCTTCAAGGGGTTCCGTTTGAACCTATGCACTCCATAGATATTAAGCTTTTATCTTGGAAAGTTTTGTTTTCAGTAGCTATCTCTTCGGCTCGAAGAGTTTCTGAGCTATCTGCTTTACAATGTGATTCCCCTTATCTTGTTTTCCATGCAGATAGGGTGGTTTTACGTACCAAGCCTGGGTTTCTTCCTAAGGTTGTTTCTAATAAGAATATCAATCAAGAGATTGTGGTTCCTTCTTTGTGTCCTAATCCTTCATCTAAGAAGGAACGTCTGTTACACAATCTTGATGTGGTTCGTGCTTTAAAATTCTACTTACAAGCAACTAAAGATTTCCGTCAAACATCTTCTTTGTTTGTTGTTTATTCTGGTAAGTGGAGAGGTCAAAGGGCTACGGCTACCTCTCTTTTCTTTTGGCTGAAAAGCATCATCCGTTTATCCTATGAGACTGCTGGACGGCAGCCTCCTGAAAGGATTACTGCTCATTCTACTAGAGCTGTGGCTTCCACATGAGCTTTTAAAAATGAGGCTTCTGTTGAACAGATTTGTAAGGCGGCGACTTGGTCTTCGCTTCATACTTTTTCCAAATTTTACAAATTCAATACTTTTGCTTCTTCGGAGGCTATTTTTGGGAGAAAGGTTCTACAAGCAGTGGCGCCTTCCGTTTAAGGTCCCTGTCTTGTCCCTCCCTTCATCCGTGTCCTAAAGCTTTGGTATTGGGATCCCACAAGTAAGGATGAATCCGTGGACTCGATACATCTTACAAGAGAAAACATAATTTATGCTTACCTGATAAATTTATTTCTCTTGTGATGTATCGAGTCCACGGCCCGCCCTGTTTTTTTTAAGACAGGCATATATATTTTTATTTTTAAACTTTCAGTCACCACTGCACCCTATGGTTTCTCCTTTTCTCTTGTAAGGTGTATCCAGTCCACGGATTCATCCATTACTTGTGGGATATTCTCCTTCCCAACAGGAAGCTGCAAGAGGACACCCACAGCAGAGCTGTCTATATAGCTCCTCCCCTAACTGCCACTCCCAGTCATTCTCTTGCAGCTCTCGACAAGAAAGGAAGTATCAAGAGAGATGTGGTGAATTAGTGTAGTTTATCTTCAATCAAAAGTTTGTTATTTTTAAACGGTACCGGCGTTGTACTGTTTTTACCTCAGGCAGAAATTAGAAGAAGAGTTTTGCCTGAGGTTTTTGATGATCTTAGCAGGTTGTAACTAAGGTCCACTGCTGTTCTCACACATAACTGAAGAGTATGGTAAAACTTCAGCTGGGGGAATGGCCTGCAGAATGAACTGCTCTGAGGTATGTTCAGTATATTTTTTTCTAGAGAGATGATAAGGTCTAGAAAATGCTGACAGTGCCTGATATATTAAGGTAAGCCTGATTACAGTGATTTAACAAACGACTGGGATCATGCTTGCAGTAAAGGGTAATATTCATGTTACTTGCTCTTATTACTTAGTATGTAAAACGTTTGCATGATATATAAAAAACGTTTCTTTCATGTAATTAGCAAGAGTCAATGAGCTAGTGACGTATGGGATATACATTCCTACCAGGAGGGGCAAAGTTTCCCAAACCTCAAAATGCCTATAAATACACCCCTCACCACACCCACAATTCAGTTTTACAAACTTTGCCTCCGATGGAGGTGGTGAAGTAAGTTTGTGCTAGATTCTACGTTGATATGCGCTCCGCAGCAGGTTGGAGCCCGGTTTTCCTCTCAGCGTGCAGTGAATGTCAGAGGGATGTGAGGAGAGTATTGCCTATTTGAATTCAATGGTCTCCTTCTACGGGGTCTATTTCATAGGTTCTCTGTTATCGGTCGTAGAGATTTCTTCTCCTACCTCCCTTTTCAGATCGACGATATACTCTTATATATACCATTACCTCTACTGATTCTCGTTTCAGTACTGGTCTGGCTATCTACTATATGTAGATGAGTGTCCTGGGGTAAGTAAGTCTTATTTTTTGTGACACTCTAAGCTATGGTTGGGCACTTTATACGTAAAGTTCTAAATATATGTCTTTAAACTTATATTTGCCATGATTCAGGATAATCAGTATTCCTTATTTCAGACTGTCAGTTTCATTATTTGGGAAAATGCATATGAATAAAATATTTTTTCTTACCTTAAGAAATTTTCTAATTGACTTTTTTCCTTGCGGGCTGTTAGGCTTGCGGGGGGCAGAAAATGCTTCAATTTATTGCGTCATTCTTGGCGCAAACTTTTTTGGCGCAAAATTTTGTCATTTCCAGCGCCATAGTTGACGCCGGAAGTTTACACGTGGTTGCATCATTTTTGACGCATGTGTGTTACAGATGTTTTTTTCGCTCCAAAAAGTGTGGGCGTCATACTTGGCGCCAAAAAATATGGGCGTCATACTTGGCGCCAAAAAATGTGGGCATCATACTTGGCGCCAAAAAATGTGGGCGTCATTCTTGGCGCCACTTTTTTTCACATTATTTAAGTCTCACTTTTTTGTTGCTTCTGGTTGCTAGAGGCTTGTTTGTTTTGCATTTTTCCCCATTCCTGAAACTGTCATTTAAGGAATTTGATAATTTTGCTTTATATGTTGTATTTTTCTATTACATATTGCAAGATTTTCCATAAACTGTTCCTGGATCATAACATACTGAGGGATTCCTGTTGACTAAGAAGTCCTACCAAAGCTAAGTTCATTTATTTTAAATGTTATGAATCTTTATCTTTAGCTATGGTTTGTAATAAGTTATCATGATAAACTTTTACATGCAGAATCCATTAGTATTTATGCTTTATGTATTGCTTTTCTTTTTACATCTTATGTACAAGATATACTTAGAAAATTTATAAGAATATTTTTCTGATTCTAGGTTAAGGCTTTGTCTGACTTTGCGCCTTCTATTAAAAAAAATTTTTTAGGTCTTTTTCAAACTTCTTTGTGATGAAGTTTCAAATGACCAACAACATACTGAATTATCCTTCTCTGATGATGTTTTTTCTCTTTCAGAACTTTTCTTCATCAGATATTGACACTAACAAATCTACTTTTTTATTTTTTATTAGAGTACATTTGTTTTTTTGCCGGCAGTTAAATTCAATTTTGAGGGTTCTCCAATTTAATGGGGCTATCTCTACTCCTGCTAAATTATGCTATTGTTTCTATAGCAAAATAGTATTTATTTTCTTTTTAAATGGTTGTATCCTATTTAAAGAAATTTTTTTATTTTCAGGTACTTTTCTTGGACCTGTAATTTATTTGGATGATGTTGCTTTTGCTCCATTTTTTCTGTTTACTTTAAGATCAAGTATCAGATTATGTATTATTTAGCATTGTTAAGGGACAAAGTCTACTGCTCATTTTGAGGTTCAGACTGGGTGCTGTTGCATTTGTCTTGTTGTCTTGCATTTTTGTTTGTGCAAGTCCGGTGTGTTCTGGTCCCTTAACTGAATTAACATGCTAATAATTTTATTTGTTTCTTCATTTTTATTGAATATTTTCACAAATGAGGTTTAATCTATGTCTTTAGCTGTTTTTAGCTAGAAGAAATTTTTGTGATTTCTAAAAAATCCTTATTTCTTTTTTTCCAAGATAATCAATTATTTGATTCATATTGGATTCAATTCTTAACTGTTATTCTGGGCTTCAAGATTAAGTTCTTAGACTAAAACTTTAAGCTTATTTTAGTTTGGTTGTTCTTACTAAAGAACAAAATTCTAAATTCTTACCCAAGTAACATGTTTTTATTTAGAAGTTTTTTTGGTTCTATTCGGTCCAAAATTCTTACGCCTAGATTTAGAGTTTTGTCAGTAATGACCCGCGTAGCTAACGCTGGCTTTTTTCTGGCCGCACCTTTTAAATACCTCTGGTATTGAGAGTTCACAGAATGGCTGCGTTAGGCTCCAAAAAGGGAGCGTACAGGCATATTTACCGCCACTGCAACTCTCGATACCAGAGTTGCTTACGGACGCGGCCAGCTTCAAAAACGTGCTCGTGCACGATTCCCCCATAAAAAACAATGGGGCTGTTTGAGCTGAAAAAAAAACTAACACCTGCAAAAAAGCCGCGTTCAGCTCCTAACGCAGCCCCATTGTTGTCTATGGGGAAACACTTCCTACGTCTGCACCTAACACCCTAACATGTACCCCGAGTCTAAACACCCCTAACCTTACACTTATTAACCCCTATTCTGCCGCCCCCGCTATCGCTGACCCCTGCATATTATTTTTAACCCCTAATCTGCCGCTCTGTAAACCACCGCTACTTACATTATCCCTATGTACCCCTAATCTGCTGCCCCTAACACCGCCGACCCCTATATTATATTTATTAACCCCTAATCTGCCCCCCACAACGTCGCCTCCACCTGCCTACACTTATTAACCCCTAATCTGCCGAGCGGACCGCACCGCTATTATAATAAAGTTATTAACCCCTAATCCGCCTCACCAACCCTATAATAAATAGTATTAACCCCTAATCTGCCCTCCCTAACATCGCCGACACCTAACTTCAAACATTAACCCCTAATCTGCCGACTGGAGCTCACCGCTATTCTAATAAATATATTAACCCCTAAAGCTAAGTCTAACCCTAACACTAACAACAGGGGGTTGTTAGTGTTATAATTTAAATCTAACAAAATTAATTAACTCTTATTAAATAAATTATTCCTATTTAAAGCTAAATACTTACCTGTAAAATAAATCCTAATATAGCTACAATATAAATTATATTTATATTATAGCTATTTTAGGATTTATATTTATTTTACAGGTAACTTTGTATTTATTTTAACCAGGTACAATAGCTATTAAATAGTTAAGAACTATTTAATAGCTAAAATAGTTAAAATAATTACAAAATTACCTGTAAAATAAATCCTAACCTAAGTTACAATTAAACCTAACACTACACTATCAATACATTAATTAAATAAAATACCTACAATTACCTACAATTAAACCTAACACTAAACTATCAATAAATTAATTAAATACAATATCTACAAATAAATACAATGAAATAAACTAACTAAAGTACAAAAAATAAAAAAGAACTAAGTTACAAAAAATAAAAAAATATTTACAAACATCAGAAAAATATTACAACAATTTTAAACTAATTACACCTACTCTAAGCCCCCTAATAAAATAACAAAGACCCCCAAAATAAAAAAATGCCCTACCCTATTCTAAATTACTATAGTTCAAAGCTCTTTTACCTTACCAGCCCTGAACAGGGCCCTTTGCGGGGCATGCCCCAAAGAATTCAGCTCTTTTGCTTGTAAAAAAAACACATACAATACCCCTCCCCCAACATTACAACCCACCACCCACATACCCCTAATCTAACCCAAACCCACCTTAAATAAACCTAACACTAAGCCCCTGAAGATCTTCCTACCTTATCTTCACCATACCAGGTTCACCGATCGATCCAGAAGAGCTCCTCCGATGTCTTGATCCAAGCCCAAGCGGGGGGCTGAAGATGTCCATGATCCGGCTGAAGTCTTCATCCAAGCGGGAGCTGAAGAGGTCCATGATCCGGCTGAAGTCTTCTATCAACGGCATCTTCAATCTTCTTTCTTCCGGATCCATGTTCATCTTGCAGACCTCCGACGCGGAACATCCTGCTGGCCCGACGGACTACCGACGAATGAAGGCTCCTTTAAGGGACGTCATCCAAGATGGCGTCCCTCGAATTCCGATTGGCTGATAGGATTCTATCAGCCAATCGGAATTAAGGTAGGAAAATTCTGATTGGCTGATGGAATCAGCCAATCAAAATCAAGTTCAATCCGATTGGCTGATCCGATCAGCCAATCAGATTGAGCTCGCATTCTATTGGCTGTTCCGATCAGCCAATAGAATGCAAGGTAGTCCGTCGGGCCAGCAGGATGTTCCGCGTCGGAGGTCTGCAAGATGAACATGGATCCGGAAGAAAGAAGATTGAAGATGCCGTTGATAGAAGACTTCAGCCGGATCATGGACCTCTTCAGCTCCCGCTTGGATGAAGACTTCAGCCGGATCATGGACATCTTCAGCCCCCCGCTTGGGCTTGGATCAAGACATCGGAGGAGCTCTTCTGGATCGATCGGTGAACCTGGTATGGTGAAGATAAGGTAGGAAGATCTTCAGGGGCTTAGTGTTAGGTTTATTTAAGGTGGGTTTGGGTTAGATTAGGGGTATGTGGGTGGTGGGTTGTAATGTTGGGGGGGGTATTGTATGTTTTTTTTTACAGGCAAAAGAGCTGAATTCTTTGGGGCATGCCCCACAAAGGGCCCTGTTCAGGGCTGGTAAGGTAAAAGAGCTTTGAACTTTAGTAATTTAGAATAGGGTAGGGCATTTTTTTATTTTGGGGGTCTTTGTTATTTTATTAGGGGGCTTAGAGTAGGTGTAATTAGTTTAAAATTGTTGTAATATTTTTCTGATGTTTGTAAATATTTTTTTATTTTTTGTAACTTAGTTCTTTTTTATTTTTTGTACTTTAGTTAGTTTATTTCATTGTATTTATTTGTAGATATTGTATTTAATTAATTTATTGATAGTGTAGTGTTAGGTTTAATTGTAGGTAATTGTAGGTATTTTATTTAATTAATTTATTGATAGTGTAGTGTTAGGTTTAATTGTAACTTAGGTTAGGATTTATTTTACAGGTAATTTTGTAATTATTTTAACTATTTTAGCTATTAAATAGTTCTTAACTATTTAATAGCTATTGTACCTGGTTAAAATAAACACAAAGTTGCCTGTAAAATAAATATTAATCCTAAAATAGCTATAATATAATTATAATTTATGTTGTAGCTATATTAGGGTTTATTTTACAGGTAAGTATTTAGATTTAAATAGGAATAATTTATTTAATAAGAGTTAATTTATTTCGTTAGAATAAAATTATATTTAATTTAGGGGGGTGTTAGGGTTAGGGTTAAAATTAGCTTTAGGGGTTAATAAATTTATTAGAGTAGCGGTGAGCTCCGATCGGCAGATTAGGGGTTAATACTATTTATTATAGGGTTATTGAGGCGGGAGTGAGGCGGATTAGGGGTTAATAACTTTATTATAGTAGCGGTGCGGTCCGCTCGGCAGATTAGGGGTTAATAAGGGGGGCAGATTAGGGGTTAATAAATATAATATAGGGGTCGGCGGTGTTAGGGGCAGCAGATTAGGGGTACATAGCTATAATGTAGCTGGCGGCGGCGGCGTGCGGACGGCAGATTAGGGGTTAATAATAATATGCAGGGGTCAGCGATAGCGGGGGCGGCAGATTAGGGATTAATAAATATAATATAGGGGTCGGCGGTGTTAGGGGCAGCAGATTAGGGGTACATAAGTATAACGTAGGTGGCGGTCGGCAGATTAGGGGTTAAAAAAATTATTAGAGTGGCGGCGATGTGGGGGGGCCTCGGTTTAGGGGTACATAGGTAGTTTATGGGTGTTAGTGTACTTTAGTGCACAGTAGTTAAGAGCTTTATGAACCGGCATTAGCCCAGAAAGCTCTTAACTACTGACTTTTTTCTGCGGCTGGAGTTTTGTCGTTAGATTTCTAACGCTCACTTCAGACACAACTCTAAATACTGGCGTTAGAAAGATCCCATTGAAAAGATAGGATACGCAATTGACGTAAGGGGATCTGCGGTATGGAAAAGTCGCGGCTGGAAAGTGAGCGTTTGACCCTTTTCTGACTGACTCCAAATACCGGCGGTAGCCTAAAACCAGCATTAGGAGCCTCTAACGCTGGTTTTCACGGCTACCGCCAAACTCTAAATCTAGGCCTTAGATTTTGGGTACAAAATAAAATTTGAAGTAAAACCGTCTGTGAGAAGTCTTTTTCTCTCTATTATATTCCAGCTATTCCAGTAAGGCTAACACTTTCCTTAATGTGTTTCAGTCCCATATATTTTGGGTAATGTTGAAGTGCGGTTGATCACCTGTTGAGGATCAAGCACTGCTCAGATCTGGAATCTTCTGGGGTATTTATTCCAGTTCCATTTTTAGGATCTGGGTTTTGGGGTTTTATTCAAACTATTCATTGTTCCAAGATAGAAAATCTTTTTATTATATAAATGTACCTTCTTTTAGATTGGTATTTATATGGTCTATTCTGACTTTTTTTGGTCAGTGATAGCATTATTTGTTTTCATTAGATACAATAGATGCATATCTTCATTTCTGTTTTCATTCAGATTATTTTTATTTTTCTGAGACTACGGAATCTCATATGATTCAATTTTGTTTTTTCAAGACATGGTTAGAGGATCTTTTTATCAAAAGCTCTTGATTCCTCACACAAGGGTCACCTTTTTTAGGTTTCCAGATAGATTGTGTCACTGTCTTTGTCTCTAACAGATAAGTGATTTTTTTCTTATTGGGTTCCGTCTGTCGGTACCTTCAGTCTCTACTATTTCCTTCAGTTGCTATATATGCATGGACATTTAGGGCTTATGGCTGCAGCATTGGATTAATTTCCCTTTGCTCATTTTCATAGAAAACCTTTCCAGTTTTTTATGCTGCATAATGGTGCAGGGATTCTAGGATTTCACTTTTTAAATCTTCGAATTCTATGTTTATCTATCTTTGATTCGGTGGTTAAGATCACCATCATTTAGTTCTACAGGTCTCTTCGATTCTTTAAACCTGGACCATGATCTCTATAGATGCGAGTCTTTTAGGTTGGGAGGCTGTCTGAGGTTCTCTGTCAGCACAAGGGGTTTGGAAATCTCAGGAGGCGAGATTACCATTTGATATTTTGGAACTCCGTGCATTCCCAGAGTTCTTCAGTTGGTTTATTTTGAAGAAGAGACGTTTATTGTTTTTTTCAGACATTATCACATCTGTGGTGTGTCAATCATCAGGGTGTGACTATCAGTCTTTAGACTGTGACAAAAGTATTTTGGATATTTGCTTGGGCTAAATCCACTCCTATCTAAATTCTGGGGTCCTTTTCCCAGGTATAGACGTTTGGGAAGCGGATTATCTCTGTTAATCAAGCTTTACATCCAGGAGAATGGTCTTTACCCAGATATGTTTTTCAATTTTTCAGATGTAAGGGCTTCCAGAAATAGATCTGTTGGCCTCTCGTCTTAACAAGGAATTTCCCAGGGGCCTATTTCAGGTCCAGGGATCCTCAGGCGGAAGTAGCGTATGCATTGACACTTCCTTGGAATTATCATTCTGTCTATATCTTCCGCCTCTAGTTCTTCAAAAATTCTAATGGAGCGTTTGTTTGTACTGCTGGTGGTTCCAGCATGGCCTCACAGGTTTTGGTATGCGGATCTCATTCAGATGGCCAGTTGCCAACCTTGGACATTTCCGTTAAGACCAGACCTTTTATCTCAAGGCCCATTTTTCCATCAGGATCTCAAATCATTTAATTTGAAGATATGGAGATTGAACGTTTGATTCTTAGTCATAGAGGTTTCTCTGACTCAATGATTAATACTATGTTACAGGTTTGTAAATCTGTCTCTAGAAAGATTTATTATCGAGTTTGGAAGACTTTCATTTCTTGGTGTTCTTCTCATAAATTCTTTTGGCATTCTTTTAGAATTAATAGAAGTTTACAATTTTTCAGGTTGGTTTAGATAAGGTTTTGTCTGCAAGTTATTTGAAAGGACAAATCTCTACTCTTTCTGTTCTTTTTCACAGAAAGTTTGCTATTCATTCTGATATTCATTGTTTTGTACAGGCTTTGGTTTGTATCAAGCCTGTCATTAAGTCAATATCTCCTCCTTGGAGTCTCAATTTGGTACTGAGGGCTTTACAGGCTCCTCCGTTTGAACCTTTGCGTTCTCTGGACATTAAAATTACTTTCTTGGAAAGTATTGTTCCTTTTGATTATCTCTTCTGCTAGAAGAGTTTCTGAGTTTTCTGCTCTTTCTTGTGGATCTCCTTTTCTGATTTTTCATCAGGATAAGGCAGTGTTCCTTCCTGTTATTCATTATTTTGTTCAGGTTTTGGTTCTTATCAAACCTGTCATTAAGCCAATTTCTCCTCCTTGGAGTTTTAATTTGATTCTAAAGGCTTTACAGGCTCTTCTATTTAAGCATATGTTTTCTCTAGACATTATTTACTTTTATGGAAAGTATTGTTCTTTTTAGACATCTCTTCAGCTAAGAACAATTTTTAATTATCTGTTCTTTCTTGTGAGTCTCCTTTTTCTGATTTTTTCATCAGGATAAGGTGGTTTTTGCTATCCTCATTTCAATTTTTACCTAAAGTTGTGATTTCTATCAACATTAGGGAGGAATTATTGTCTTTTACTAAGACTTCTTTGGTAAGATTCTTACATTCTTTGGATATGGTAAGAGTTTTGAAATCTTATGTTGAAGCTATTCAGATTTCAGATAGTCTTCTAGTCTATTTGTTATCTTTTCTGGTGTTAGGAAGGTCAAAAGGCTTCTGCCATTTATTTGGCATCTTGCTTAAACTTTTGATTCATCATGCTTATTTGGAGTCGGGTGGATTCCCGCCTCGGAGGATTATGGCTCATTCTACTAGGTAAGTTTCTACTTCCTGGGCTTTTTAAGAATGAAGCTTCTGTTGATCAGATTTGCAAAGCAATGACTTGGTCTTCTTTGCATACTTTTACTATGTTCTACCATTTTGATGTTTTCTCTTCTTTAGAAGCAGTTTTGGTAGAATGGTACTTCAGGCAGCTGTCTCAGTTTGATTCTTCTGCTTATAATTTCATTTTTTTTCATTATAAAAATTGAACCTTTTTTATTTGGGTAGTGGATTAATTTTTCAGCGGAATTGTCTGTCTTTATTTTATCCCTCCCTCTCTAGTGACTCTTGCGTGGAAGTTCCACATCTTGGGTATTTATTATCCCATACGTCACTAGCTCATGGACTCTTGCTAATTACATGAAAGAAAACATAATTTATGTAAGAACTTACCTGATAAATTCATTTCTTTCATATTAGCAAGAGTCCATGAGGCCCACCCTTTTTTGTGGTGGTTATGATTTTTTGTATAAAGCACAATTATTCCAATTCCTTATTTTTTTTAATGCTTTCGCTCCTTTTTTATCACCCCACTTCTTGGCTATTCGTTAAACTGAATTGTGGGTGTGGTGAGGGGTGTATTTATAGGCATTTTAAGGTTTGGGAAACTTTGCCCCTCCTGGTAGGAATGTATATCCCATACGTCACTAGCTCATGGACTCTTGCTAATATGAAAGAAATGAATTTATCAGGTAAGTTCTTACATAAATTATGTTTTTTTACTGAGGGTGATAAATCTTTATTTGGGGCCTAGTTTTCAACATGGCTGACTAGATTTCTCCTAGGAGTAGTTATTTATGGCCCTTTCACTTTGAGTGCATGGTGGGAGGGGCCTATTTTCACGCTCTAATTGCGCAGTAGTTTTTACATTATGAGACATCCAGCTTCCCTGAAGGAGTCCCCTGACATATAGGACCTCTGTAAAGGGTTTTTGTGCCTACAAAAGTCATTTTATGGGAAGGTAGGAGCCACAGTAGAGCTGTGGCAGTTTGCTTATGACTGTTTATAACGGTTTTACAGTTTTTCTGCTTCGTTTTTGAGCCTATGGGGTTAATCATCCATTTTCAAGTGGGTGCAATGCTATTTTAGTCTATTATACACACTGTAAAAATTTCGTAGAGTTAACTGCTTTTTTTCACTGTTTTGCAGTTTTTGTGTTTGTTTTTTTCCCTTAAAGGCACAGTACTGTTTTTTATATTCTGCTTTTTCACATTAATTAAAGTGTTTTCCAAGCTTGCTGGTCTCATTACTAGTCTGTTAAACATGTCTGACATAGAGAAAACTCCTTGTTCATTATGTTTAGAAGCCATTGTGGAACCCCCTCTTAGAATGTGTACCAAATGCACTGATCTTACTATAAGTTATAAAGACCATATTCTGGCTTTAAAAGATTTATCACTAGAGGAAAATGACAAGGGGGAAGTTATGCCGACTAACTCTCCCCACGTGTCAGAGCCTATAACTCCCGCTCAAGGGACGCCAAGTACATCTAGCGCGCCCATTGCGTATACTTTACAAGACATGGTGGCAGTTATGAATCATACCCTTACAGAGGTATTGTCCAAACTGCCAGGGTTACAAGCAAAGCGAGATAGCTCTGGGGCTAGAACAAATACAGAGCTCTCTGACGCTTTAGTAGCTATGTCTGATATACCCTCACAATGTGCAGAAGCCGAAGCAGGAGAGCTTCTATCTGTGGGTGATTTTTCTGATTCAGGGAAGACACTTCAACCTGATTCTGATATGTCTACATTTAAATTTAAGCTTGAACACCTCCGCGTGTTGCTCAGGGAGGTTTTAGCAACTCTGGATGACTGTGACGCCATTGTAGTCCCAGAGAAATTGTGTAAATTGGATAAATACTATGCAGTGCCTGTTTACACTGATGTTTTTCCAATCCCTAAGAGGTTTTCAGAAATTATTACTAAGGAATGGGATAGACCAGGTGTACCGTTCTCTCCCCCTCCTGTTTTTAAAAAGATGTTTCCTATAGATGCCACTACACGGGACTTGTGGCAAACGGTCCCTAAGGTGGAGGGAGCAGTCTCTACCCTAGCGAAGCGTACAACTATCCCTGTCGAGGACAGTTGTGCTTTTCTAGATCCAATGGACAAAAAATTAGAGGGTTACCTTAAAAAAAATTTATTCAACAAGGTTTTATTCTACAGCCCCTTGCATGCATTGCCCCTGTCACTGCTGCTGCGGCCTTCTGGTTTGAGTCTCTAGAAGAGGCTCTACAGGTAGAAACCCCATTGGATGATATCCTTGACAAGCTTAAAGCTCTTAAGCTAGCCAATTCATTTGTTTCTGATGCCGTTGTTCATTTAACCAAGCTAACGGCTAAAAACTCAGGTTTTGCTATTCAGTCGCGTAGGGCACTATGGCTCAAATCCTGGTCAGCTGATGTTACTTCAAACTCTAAGCTGCTCAACATTCCCTTCAATGGGCAGACCCTATTCGGGCCTGGACTGAAGGAGATCATTTCTGATATTACTGGAGGAAAAGGTCACGCCCTTCCTCAGGATAGGTCCAACAAATTAAGGACCAAACAGACTAATTTTCGTTACTTTCGAAACTTCAAGAGTGGCGCAGCTTCAACTTCCTCTAATACAAAACAAGAGGGAAATTTTGCCCAATCCAAGCCGGTCTGGAGACCTAACCAGGTTTGGAACAAAGGAAAGCAGGCCAAAAAACCTGCTGCTGCCTCTAAAACAGCATGAAGGAGCAGCCCCCGATCCGGAAACGGATCTAGTAGGGGGCAGACTTTCTCTCTTCGCCCAGGCTTAGGCAAGAGATGTCCAGGATCCCTGGGCATTGGAAATTGTGTCCCAGGGATATCTTCTGGATTTCAAAGCTTTGTCCCCAAAAGGAAGATTTCATCTCTCACAATTATCTGCAAACCAGATAAAGAGAGAGGCATTCTTACATTGTGTTCAAGACCTCCTAGTTATGGGAGTGATCCACCCAGTTCCAAAGGAGGAACAGGGGCAAGGCTTCTATTCAAATCTGTTTGTAGTTCCCAAAAAAGAGGGAACTTTCAGACCAATCTTAGATCTCAAGATCCTAAACAAATTTCTCAGGGTCCCATCCTTCAAGATGGAGACTATTCGAACCATCCTACCTATGATCCAGGAGGGTCAATATATGATTACCGTGGACTTAAAGGATGCTTATCTTCACATTCCAATACACAGAGATCATCATCGGTTTCTCAGGTTCGCCTTCCTAGACAGGCATTACCAGTTTGTGGCTCTTCCCTTTGGGTTAGCTACGGCACCAAGAATCTTTACGAAAGTTCTAGGGTCACTCCTAGCGGTCCTAAGGCCCCGGGGTATAGCGGTAGCCCCTTACCTAGACGACATTCTGATACAGGCGTCGAATTTTCAAATCGCCAGGTCCCATACGGACATTGTTCTGGCTTTCCTGAGGTCTCATGGGTGGAAGGTGAATGTAGAAAAGAATCTCTATTCCCTCTCACAAGAGTTTCCTTCCTAGGAACTCTGATAGATTCGGTAAAAATGAAGATTTACCTGACAGAGGCCAGGTTGTCAAAACTTCTAAATTCCTGCCGTGTTCTTTATTCTACTTCTCGCCCTTTAGTGGCTCAGTGTATGGAAGTAATCAGCTTAATGGTAGCGGCAATGGACATAGTGCCGTTTGCCCGCCTACATCTCAGACCGCTGCAACTTTGCATGCTCAGTCAGTGGAATGGGGATTACACAGATTTGTCCCCTCTACTAAATCTGGATCAAGAGACCAGGGATTCTCTTCTCTGGTGGCTATCTCGGGTCCATCTGTCAAAGGGTATGACCTTCCGTAGGCCAGATTGGACAATAGTAACGACAGATGCCAGCCTTCTGGGCTGGGGTGCAGTCTGGAACTCCCTGAAGGCTCAGGGCTCATGGACTCAGGAGGAGGCACTCCTTCCGATAAACATTCTGGAACTAAGAGCGATATTCAATGCTCTTCAAGCTTGGCCTCAGCTTGCTGCGGTCAAGTTCATCAGATTTCAGTCGGACAATATCACGACTGTAGCCTACATCAACCATCAAGGGGGAACAAGGAGTTCCCTAGCAATATTGGAGGTTTCAAAAATAATTCTATGGGCAGAGGTTCACTCTTGCCATCTATCAGCTATCCATATCCCAGGAGTAGAGAACTGGGAGGCGGATTTCCTAAGTCGGCAGACTTTTCATCCGGGGGAGTGGGAACTCCATCCGGAGGTATTTGCACAGTTGATTCAACTTTGGGGCAAACCAGAACTGGATCTCATGGCGTCTCGTCAGAACGCCAAGCTTCCTTGTTACGGATCCAGGTCCAGGGATCCCAAGGCAGCGCTGATAGATGCTCTAGCAGCGCCTTGGTCCTTCAACCTGGCTTATGTGTTTCCACCGTTTCCTCTGCTCCCTCGTCTGATTGCCAAGATCAAGCAGCAGAGAGCTTCGGTGATTTTGATAGCACCTGCGTGGCCACGCAGGACTTGGTATGCAGATCTGGTGGACATGTCATCCCTTCCACCATGGACTCTGCCGCTGAGGCAGGACCTTCTACTTCAGGGTCCTTTCAACCATCCAAATCTAATTTCTCTGCGTCTGACTGCTTGGAGATTGAACGCTTGATTTTATCAAAGCGGGGTTTTTCTGAGTCGGTCATTGACACCTTAATTCAGGCTCGAAAGCCGGTCACTAGGAAAATCTATTATAAGATATGGTGTAGATATTTTCATTGGTGTGAATCCAAAGGTTACTCATGGAGTAAGGTCAGGATTCCTAAGATATTATCTTTTCTCCAAGAAGGATTGGAGAAGGGATTGTCAGCTAGTTCCTTAAAGGGACAGATTTCTGCTCTGTCTATTCTTTTGCACAAGCATCTGGCTGATACTCCAGATGTTCAGGTGTTTTGTCAGGCTTTAGTTAGAATCAAGCCTGTGTTTAAACCTGTTGCTCCGCCATGGAGTTTAAATTTAGTTCTTAAGGTTATGCAAGGGGTTCCGTTTGAACCTTTGCATTCCATAGATATAAACTTTTGTCTTGGAAAGTTCTGTTTTTAGTAGCTATCTCCTCGGCTCGAAGAGTTTCGGAGTTATCTGCTTTACAATGTGATTCCCCTTATCTCATTTTCCATGCAGATAAGGTAGTGTTACGTACCAAACCTGGTTTTCTTCCTAAGGTGTGATATACCTTTAAGGTATATCCCCTCCCACCTCTCTGATCCTTTATAAGGCTTCCTGTTTTGCTCATTCCTTGCCTGAATATTGAAGGACTAACGCTACTTCAAGCTACTAGCACCTTCTGGCTCTTCCAGCTATATCTTTTGTGATACCCGTTTAGGGTTCTGAAACTTGTTACAAACTTAAAACTTCTTTGGTTTTCTAATCTCTCATTCACTCATAGGAACAATAAGACTTTTGTTATTCCACAGCAAACCTTAATCCAGAATCATCTCTCCTTTTCACTGCGGATTCCCAGGCGCTGTTTACAAGACACACAGAGAACCACAGTTACCGCAGCACCGGAAGTGAGTCACACACACGCTGCAGTCTCAGCTTGCAATGCTCCTCGCCGAACAGGTACTAACAAAATAGCTCTACATTCTTATCAAGGTAATCAGTTACTAAACTCTATCTGGGCTATATCATATCCATTTCTATTATTGGAACCAACGGACTTGCTTAAACTTGCTGATAGTTCTGTTACCTGTCTTGACGCAATTGACTCTGTATATAAAAAGCCATTCTGTTTTTTATGTGAACTAGCATGCCTGAGTGAAGAGTGTGTGTGTGTGAAAACTACAAACAAGCTGATACAGTTTAACCACTTGAAGTTGTATCCTGACCAAGTATCATTTACTTGTTTTCCTAAAGATTACATAAAGCTCTAGGAGACACAAATATCATTGAAGCATTCACTGCTTCCCATTTTGCTGTATTATTAAAACTCGCTCATTGTAACTTCCTCCCTAAGTTAAAGGATACTTTTGGGGTTTGATTACAAAAGAGCTACAAAATATATAATTCTCATAGAAACCATAAAGAGAATTGTTACATAATATTCAGGCCAATTGACATTAGGTTCCGGGTACCTAATAAATACAGCAACAATGGATCCTAATGAGATTAAGCAAGAATTTAACAATGTGTATCAAAAACTTGATTTTGTGGCACGTGCTCTCACAGACCTTCAGGCTGAAAATAAAGCAATAAGACAACTGATTAAAGACTGTTTAACCACAAAAGAATCACAAATCTCTGAACCTCACATACAACTTCCCAGACCTTTCTCTGGGAAAAGGTCAGAATTTCACGATTTTAAGAATGCATGTCATTTACTATTTTCCATGAAGCCACGCACTTATCCCACAGATCGTATAAAAGTTTGCACTACCATCTCTTTCCTGATTGGTGAACCTCGTACTTGGGCTAACCGATTTTTCGAAAATAATAATCCGATTCTAGATTCCTTGCAGGAATTCTTCACAGCACTCTCAAGCCTTTATGAGGATTCTAACAGTCAACTGAATGCTAAAACTAAATTAAGGGCTCTCAAACAAGGAAAGAGAATAGTGGAAGAATATACCACTGACTTCCAGATGTGGGCTGCCGATTCTCTCTGGAATGAGATTAGTTTAAAAAATCAATTTCGATTAGGGCTCTCTGAATCATTGAAAGATGAACTCTCCCGCTTAGAAATACCGGAAACACTTACAGCATTAATCAAACTTAGTACTACCTTGGATAGTAGATTGAGAGAAAGGCTGAAAGGCTGAAAAAGGCTTCTATGAGTCTCCATCACGACGCCTGTTACCATCCACATCAGTACAAGAAAGAAACATCTCTCAAGCCATTCCTATGGAAATAGGTTCCATTAAAGGACCTTTGACCCCTGAGGAAAAGACCAGAAGGAGATTGGCCAATCTCTGTCTTTACTGTGCCCATAAGGATCATTCTGTCTCTACATGCCCTTTACTGGCCAAACAAAAGAAGGGTAAGATAAAAAAAATTGAAACTATATGTACCATAAGTGTACCAAATCAACTCACTATTTCCATTTCTTTGCAGTGGGACCAAACACATATACTGACTGACGCCTTAATAGACTTAGGAGCATCTGGATTATATATAGATATCACTTATGTTAAAAAGAATAAAATCCCTACTGTGTGTAAAAAGCAGCCAGTCTTTGTCAAATTAATTGATGGCACTCTTATTCAACATGGTCCAATAACTCATCACACAATACCACTGCTTACAACAACCATACAAGGTCATACTGAATATCTCACATATGACATAATACCCATTGACAAACATACAGTTATTCTAGGATATTCTTGGTTACACCTTCATAATCCACAAATTGACTGGTTTTGTAACTCTTTGCAACTCTCCTCTGCCTATTGTTCCACTACCTGTTATCCACATGTTTCCATAGGTAACATTGAGACTGGTTTACCCATGGTGTACTCGGATTTGGTAGATGTATTTGATCTAAAAGAGGCCGAAAGTCTACCTCCACACAGGCCTTTCGACTGCCCGATAGATATAATACCTGGATCGGTGGTCCCATATGGTAAAATATATCCATTATCCCAAAAAGAATTATCTCATCTTCGCTCCTATTTGGACGAAAATCTTAAAAAAGGTTTTATTTCACATTCCACCTCACCAGCAGCAGCTGGCATGTTTTTCGTAAAAAATAAGGACCACTCACTCCGTCCGATTATAGACTATAGAGCCTTAAACGCCTTAACCATAAAGAACCGCTACCCTCTACCCCTCATTCCGGAGCTCATAGAAAGACTTACAAACGCCACGGTTTACACTAAGCTGGACCTCAAAGGTGCATATAATTTGATTCGCATCAAAAAAGGAGATGAGTGGAAGACAGCCTTTAGGACCCGCTATGGGCTATTTCAATACAACGTGATGCCATTTGGGTTAACAAATGCCCCAGCAACCTTTCAATTTTTTATCAACGAGATTTTTCATGATCTTACAGACATATGCGTCATTATTTACTTAGATGACATTTTGGTATACTCCAAAACTCTTCAAGAACATGAGAAACACGTAAGGTGGGTTCTGACAAGATTACGAGAACACAGATTGTTT
This sequence comes from Bombina bombina, assembly GCF_027579735.1. Classification (NCBI taxonomy): domain Eukaryota; kingdom Metazoa; phylum Chordata; class Amphibia; order Anura; family Bombinatoridae; genus Bombina; species Bombina bombina. The sequence continues at coordinate 1,159,805,319 of NC_069503.1, forward strand.
GCAAAAATGGAAAAATGCAATTTCCATGTCCAGGAAATAAAGTTCCTTGGTTATGTAATCTCACCAAACAAAATCCAAATGGATCCGGACAAGATCAGTACTATATGTAACTGGCCAGAACCCAAGACTGTTCGAGCTCTCCAGAGGTTTTTGGGATTCTCGAACTTCTATCGAAAGTTTATTAAAAACTTCTCAATGGTAGTTAAACCACTCACCTTACTCACTAGGAAAAACTTCCCCTACAAATGGAATAATGAAGCTCAAAAGGCATTCGATGACTTAAAACATCATTTTACCTCAGCACCTGTTTTGACATTACCAGATTACAGTTCACAATTTATTTTAGAGGTTGACGCCTCTAATTTGGGTATTGGAGCCGTCCTGTCACAAAGAAATAAAACTACACAAGAATTACGTCCAATTGCATTCTATTCAAGATCTTTACTTCCAGCCGAAATAAACTACAATGTTGGTGATAAGGAATTATTAGCTATCAAATGTTCTTTGGAGCAATGGAGGCATCTTTTGGAGGGATCTTCAGTCCCCTTCTTGATCTACACCGATCATAAGAATCTCGAATATCTGAGAAAAAACAAGACACTGTCTGCGCGTCAAGTAAGATGGTCCCTATTCCTTGATAGATTCGATTTTTTAATCACATACAAGCCTGGCACGTCTAATATAAAAGCTGATGCCCTATCCCGAATTCCTGAAAACAAGTTACATCCCGAAACTTTAAATCCGATCATTGCCCACGAAAAATTCCTAAGATCTCTCACAACTCTAGAAAAAGAGATCATACTAGAGGTCAACAAAGAAAAAGATTTACCTAGGGATTGTGTAAAGGATATCAAAACAAGCCTTTACCTATATCATGATAAAATATATGTTCCCAGAACACTCAGAAGAATCATTCTACAACACCATCATGATAACGTCTTGGCTGGGCACAAAGGTGCACAAAAAACCACTGAGCTAATCAAACGTTATTTCTGGTGGCCTCAAATGGAACGTAATATTGAAACGTATATAAAATCCTGTGACACCTGTGCAAGGAACAAAGTTATACACAAAAAACCAATAGGTTATCTCACACCTCTGCCAATACCGAGTGTAACACAACACTATATTAGTAGTTGTCGACCATCTGACTAAATTGGCACACTTTCTACCTCTTAAAAAACTTCCTACCGCTATAGCCACTGCTAAAGTTTTCTTAGATCACATAGTACGTTTACATGGCATTCCCTCAACCATAATCACAGACAGAGGGACACAGTTTACCTCTTCTTTCTGGAGGTCCCTCTGCAAACTTTTGAAAATAGATACGAGATATTCGACAGCATTCCATCCACAAACAAATGGTCTAACTGAACGTTTGAACCAAACATTAGAGCAGTTCTTACGATGTTACCTCACCCATTTACAAGATGACTGGATTGACTATCTGCCGATGGCGGAATTTTCGTACAATAACTCGATCTCAAGTTCCACTAAGATGACACCTTTCTTTGCCACCTATGGTTACCATCCATCTACAATAGCTTTATCTCATGTAGCAGTACCATGCCCAGGTGCAACTGACTTTTCCTCGACCTTAGAAGACAGATTGAAAATAATCAAACTCCATTTAGTTGAAGCGAAAGCACGCCAGAAGAAATACTATGATTCGCATCACTCACCAACTCCATCCTACAAGGTCGGTGATTCTGTGCTTTTATCCACTAAACATCTGAAACTCCAACTCCCCAGCAAGAAGTTGGCCAATCAATACTTAGGACCGTTTCCTATAGTCTCCATCATCAACTCAAATGCTGTCAAGTTGAAACTGCCACCTGACTGTAAACTACACCCAGTTTTTCATGTATCACTCTTAAAGCCCTACACCTCTCTTCAGAAGGGTTTGCCGCCTCCTCCTCTAATGCTTAAGGATGGACCTGAATTTGAAGTCGAACGGATACTTGATTCCCGTACATATCGGGGTGTTCTTCAGTACCTTGTTAAATGGAGGGGTTATGGATTGGAGGAGAATTCCTGGGTGTCTCACTTGGATGTTCATGCTCCTAGACTGCAAGCAGCCTTTCATCGCCGATATCCTGACAAACCTTCTTGACTGGGGGATTTGGGGGATCTTGACGGGGGGGGGGTATGTGATATACCTTTAAGGTATATCCCCTCCCACCTCTCTGATCCTTTATAAGGCTTCCTGTTTTGCTCATTCCTTGCCTGAATATTGAAGGACTAACGCTACTTCAAGCTACTAGCACCTTCTGGCTCTTCCAGCTATATCTTTTGTGATACCCGTTTAGGGTTCTGAAACTTGTTACAAACTTAAAACTTCTTTGGTTTTCTAATCTCTCATTCACTCATAGGAACAATAAGACTTTTGTTATTCCACAGCAAACCTTAATCCAGAATCATCTCTCCTTTTCACTGCGGATTCCCAGGCGCTGTTTACAAGACACACAGAGAACCACAGTTACCGCAGCACCGGAAGTGAGTCACACACACGCTGCAGTCTCAGCTTGCAACGCTCCTCGCCGAACAGGTACTAACAAAATAGCTCTACATTCTTATCAAGGTAATCAGTTACTAAACTGTATCTGGGCTATATCATATCCATTTCTATTATTGGAACCAACGGACTTGCTTAAACTTGCTGATAGTTCTGTTACCTGTCTTGACGCAATTGACTCTCTGTATATAAAAAGCCATTCTGTTTTTTATGTGAACTAGCGTGCCTGAGTGAAGAGTGTGTGTGTGTGAAAACTACAATCAAGCTGATACAGTTTAATCATTCGAAGTTGTATCCTGACCAAGTATCATTTACTTGTTTTCCTAAAGATTACATAAAGCTCTAGGAGACACAAATATCATTGAAGCATTCACTGCTTCCCATTTTGCTGTATTATTAAAACTCGCTCATTGTAACTTCCTCCCTAAGTTAAAGGATACTTTTGGGGTTTGATTACAAAAGAGCTACAAAATATATAATTCTCATAGAAACCATAAAGAGAATTGTTACATAAGGTGGTATCTAATAAGAATATCAATCAGGAGATTGTTGTTCCGTCACTGTGTCCTAATCCTTCTTCAAAGAAGGAACGTCTATTACACAATCTTGATGTGGTTCGTGCTTTAAAGTTTTATTTACAAGCTACGAAGGATTTTCGTCAAACATCTGCTTTGTTTGTGGTTTACTCTGGACAGAGGAGGGGCTAAAAGGCTTCGGCAACTTCTCTTTCTTTTTTGGCTAAGAAGTATAATACACTTAGCTTATGAGGCTGCTGGCCAGCAGCCTCCTGAAAGAATTACAGCTCATTCCACTAGAGCGGTAGCTTCCACATGGGCTTTTAAGAATGAGGCATCTGTTGAACAGATTTGTAAAGCGGCGACTTGGTCTTCGCTTCATACTTTTTCTAAATTCTACAAATTTGATACTTTTGCTTCTTCGGAGGCTATTTTTGGGAGAAAGGTCTTACAGGCAGTGGTGCCTTCCGTTTAAGCGCCTGCCTTGTCCCTCCCTTCATCCGTGTCCTATAGCTTTGGTATTGGTATCCCACAAGTAATGGATGAATCCGTGGACTGGATACACCTTACAAGAGAAAACATAATTTATGCTTACCTGATAAATTTATTTCTCTTGTGGTGTATCCAGTCCACGGCCCGCCCTGTCATTTTAAGGCAGGTGTTTTTTATTTTTAAACTACAGTCACCACTGCACCCTATAGTTTCTCCTTTCTCTTGCTTGTCTTCGGTCGAATGACTGGGGGTGGTAGTTAGGGGAGGAGCTATATAGATAGCTCTGCTGTGGGTGTCCTATTGCAGCTTCCTGTTGGGAAGGAGAATATCCCACAAGTAATGGATGAATCCGTGGACTGGATACACCACAAGAGAAATAAATTTATCAGGTAAGCATAAATTTTGTTTTTCTTCCTAGCCTTCGGTCGAATGACTGGGGGGTGGAGTTAAGGGGGGAGCTATATAGGCAGCTCTGCTGTGGGTGCTCTCTTTGCCACTTCCTGTAGGGGAGGAGAATATCCCACAAGTAAGGATGAATCCGTGGACTCGATACATCACAAGAGAAATAAATTTATCAGGTAAGCATAAATTATGTTTGTGCACTTTGCAACACTTTAGTTATGAGTTTTGTGAAACATTTTTGTGTGTGCAAGACTCATAACTACTGGTTTCAGATTGCGATATGGATTGTGTCGGTATAAGCTGTAACGCAAGCATTTAATGCTTGCGGTATAGCAATACCGACACGACTCGCAATAGCTGCGTTACTGCTTTTACGCTGAAATTGCCATTTTTTCAGCGTTAAAAGCTGTAACGCAAAACTCGTAATCTAGGTGCTTGTTAGCAGAGTTTGGCTATGCCTCACCCAGTTTTATAGCTGTTACACAGCTGTTTCTGTTAACAATTGTGTTTCAACCTACATATTAAATTGATGATAATTAGCACCAGTTTGGTATAATTGTTTAATAATGCATCTGACTATAGTCTGCATTATGAATTTAGCGATATTTATCACTCCCGCTTGTGCGCTAACTCTGCTAGAAGTGATTTTTTTGCGCACGTTGGGTAGCCCACATATTACAAGTTGAAAGTAAAAAGTTTTTGCACGAGTACTAACCCAATGCACGCAAAAAAACAAACTTTAAATATCGCGACTGCATTAGCATTTTCTCCCATAAACACCTTACTGGCTCACAAAACCGTTAGCGTTTAACCAAAGTACGCTAACCACGACATGAAATATCAATATTTCACATTCCAATGTTCCTCACTTAGATGTGCTTTGTGACTCTTTTTATTAGAGCGCAACAGTTCAATTGCGCTCAAGCGATCATGTTTACTTTCAACTTGTTATACACACGCTACTTCCAAAGCGTGCAGACAGCCACGATAAACCCGATAACTATCAAACACAACTGTTAGCACGCCCCTCGTAGTCTGTCCCAAAATCCCTAACTTTATTCAGAATTGATGAGAGAATGCAGTTACTACATATATCGTACAAGGTGGATCGCTTATAGCCATGGTCTGGTTAGGCACAGAACCTCACACCATGCACACAGGCACCCAAGCCATGCACCATGCACACTGGCCCTCCAGCACCCACACCAAGTACATGGACACTCAAACCCCCACACCATGCACACGGGCACACCAACCCCACTCATATTAGCATCCCAGCCCCCACACCATGCACACTGACATCCCAGCCCCCCATCACACAAATTGGCACCTCACTTTAAGGGCATCCAAATCCCCACACCAAATACACTGTGCTGTTACTGTGTAGTGTGACACACATGTCACATGGTCACCTTGTGGAGTCTGTGTCCCTTATACCCTCATGTCCTTCACCAGTCAATCATACATCACCTGGGCCATGTCTTGCTGAACCCAGACATTAGTTTCAGAATGCAACAATCAGTGAAGTTACCATGTGAGAAAAAAAGCAGAAGACATCTATAGCAGGTGCTAAATAGTGTTTTTATTTAACAAGACAATTGGGGGGAAAAGGATTTAATACATTAATCATTCTACCAGGGCACATACAATGCCAATATCATGGGGGCAATCGGTAAATTGTTTGTTTTAGATTTGTGCAAATTTAATTTCTGACCTTACAGCTCCTGAAGCTACTGGACATGATGTCTGCCCTTGTAAAACTAAAGCGTTAATGTAACTTCTCCCTAGTGGAACACTTGGTTATATGAGATCACAGGTAAGATAGGCAGTGGTTGCTGAATTCACTCTTTTGTTCAGGACCACCAGCTGTGGTCACACTAAGGGCAATGGCTATGGGTGAGATACCATGGATCACAAGAGGAAGGGAGGGACAGAAGACAGGACAGAGGCTGTGGTCACACTAAGGGCAATGGCTATAGGTGAGATACCATGGATCACAAGTGGAAGGGAGGGACAGAAGAAAGGACAGAGTCTGTGGTCACACTAAGGGCAATGGCTATGGGTGAGATACCATGGATCACAAGAGGAAGGGAGGGACAGAAGACAGGACAGAGGCTGTGCAAAACACACAGAGATCATAGGGGTGGGAAGGAATTCATCATTGTGAGGGTCAGGAAACTACTCCCCGAGAACTGATGACAAAGGGCAAAAAAGAACAGAGATGGAAAGGGAAGATCTGAGACGTTCAAAGGCTGGTTCATGTCAGAGCAGAATCTTCATTTTCTAACTATAACACAAAAACAATAAAAAGGATTAGCGTCAGAAAAAAAACATTACAAAAATCATCTGACTGCCTTCTTCTGTGTTCTAGACTTTTGTGATGATCAAATCTGACTCCCCCATATGACTCCCTTTATATGATACATACAGAAAGAGTAACACACTCTCGTGAAGGAACAACCAGCTCAATAACATGTTAGCTTATTCTATGGCGATTTACCACCTGGGTGAAGCTTATTTTAGTCCAATGATGCTTTTCACAGAGTATAACTTTCCTGAAGTATATCAGTCTGATCCGAGCCTGTACGATACCAGACCTGACTTCCCTTGTGCATATCACATCTGACTCCCTCTGTATGATACAAGACCTGACTTCCCTTGTGCATATCACATCTGACATCCTCTGTATGATACCAGACCTGACTTCCCTTGTACATATCACTTCTGACGTCCTCTGTATGATACCAGACCTGACTTCCCTTGTTCATATCACATGGGACTTCCTCTGTATGATACCAGACCTGACTTTCCTTGTGCAAATCACATCAGACGTCCTCTGTATGATACAAGAACTGACTTCCCTTGTGCATATTACATCTGACTTCCTCTGTATGGTACAAGACCTGACTTCCCTTGTGCATATCTGACTTCCTCTGTACGATACCAGAAATGACTTCCCTTGTTCATAACACATGGGACTTCCTCTGTATGATACCAGACCGGACTTTCCTTATGCATATCACATCTGACTCCCTCTGTATGATACAAAACCTGACTTCCCTTTTGCATATCACATCTGACTTCCTCTGTATGATACCAGACCTGACTTCCCTTGTGCATATCACATCTGGCTTCCTCTGTATTGTACAAGACCTGACTTCCCTTGTTCATATCACATCTGACTTCCTCTGTACGATACCAGACCTGACTTCCCTTGTTCATATCACATGGGACTTCCTCTGTATGATACCAGACCTGACTTTCCTTGTGCATATCACATCTGAATCACTCTGTATGATACAAGACCTGACTTCCCTTTTTGCATATCACATCTGACTTCCTCTGTATGATACCAGACCTGACTTCCCTTTTGCATATCACATCTGACTTCCTCTGTATGATACCAGACCTGACTTCCCTTGTGCATATCACATCTGACTCCCTCAGTATGATACAAGACTTGACTTCCCTTGTGCATATCACATCTGACTTCCTCTGTATGATACCAGACCTGACTTCCCTTGTGCATATCACATCTGACTTCCTCTGTATGATACCAGACCTGACTTCCCTTGTGCATATCACATCTGACGTCCTCTGCATGATACTATATCTGACTCTCTCTGCCTTACACCAGACCTGACTCCCTCTGTACGATATCAGATCTGAATCCCCTTGTGTATATTACATCTGACTCCCCTGTATGATACAATATCCAACTTCCTCTGTTTGATCTGACGCACTGCTGTCACTAGCTCCACCAACTTTTATGAAGACTTCTAAAGTTTTGCAGAGAGCGCAGGGATTGTGCAGAGAGATATTTCAGCCAGATGCTTCCAGCTGTTCTGGCTGACCTGCACTCTCAGGTCAGCCAGGGGAGATCGCTTCTCTTCTAGCCATTATGCCACCACATATGGCATGCACTAAATTTGTGGGGCCCCCCCCCACGCAGTGGCGCCTTTAGCCAGTCGCCTAGTCTGACCTTATTGTAGCACTGGCCCTGTCTCTATGATACAAACAAAAAAAGAAGTGCTCTACTAGGAACGAACAACAGCTCAGTGGCTTTTTCTATGGCCTGCTTACCACCTGGTAGCAGCCTGTTTGGGCCCAATTGTGCTTTTCACAGAGAATAACTTTCCTGAAGTATATCAGTCTGATCCTACCTAGTAAGGTCAGTCCAGGCCCAAAATGCCAGGCAATTCTCTGAACAAGGGAAGTGGCAAACCCAGATGATTGTTTTAGCCTTCTTTGGGCCTCATTAGTGAGGTGCAGCCATATGCCTGTAAGCAGAATGGGCAGGGAGTCCACCTTCTGACACCGTACCTGACTCCCTCTGTATGACACAGCAAATGACTCCCTCTGTATGACACAGCACCTGCCTCCCTCTGTATGACACAGCACCTGCCTCCCTCTGTATGACACTGCACCTGACTCCCTCTGTATGACACAGCAGCTGCCTCCCTCTGTATGACACCGCACCTGCCTCCCTCTGTATTAAACCACACCTGCCTCCCTCTGTATGACACTGCACCTGCCTCCCTCTGTATTACACAGCACCTGCCTCCCTCTGTATGACACAGCACCTGCCTCCCTCTGTATGACACTGCACCTGCCTCCCTCTGTATGACACAGCAAATGACTCCCTCTGTATGACACAGCACCTGCCTCCCTCTGTATGACACTGCACCTGCCTCCCACTGTATGACACCAGAATGACACCAGACCTGCCTCCCTCTGTATGACACCAGACCTGAATCCCTCTGAGTGATGTGATATATTTGACTCCCTCTTTATGACTCCCTCTGTACAACAGTAGATGGGATTCACCCTGTTTGATATAATACCTCTCTGTCCCCACTATATAACTTAAGATTGCTTGACATTCTAACAAGTTATACCATAACCATGTGACTATATGATCCTACTCTCCCTGTGTGATACCAGCTCATCTGATGCTGCCAACCCATATCCCTTGTATGTCACAACATATAATCTGTATACCTCCCCATATCCCCATCACACCAATACATCTCAGATTTTTACCTGGAAGTGTAAAGGTTTCTTCAGACTCTGGATCTTGATCTGAAATGGAGGGTTATACAAAAATATTAAAGAAAACTGTTCTTAATGTAAACCCAGCTGGTTATGAAAGGATAGTATGTAGTTGGGCTGCAGTGTAATTGTATTCACATATACAAAGAGTTTGTTTATGGTTTGTTGGTCATATTAGAGGATGAAGATAATATAAAACATTTATAAGTCCCAATGAAGGTTATACAGAGAGTAATAGAAAACCCCACAGGCACTGGAAGTTACAGTAATGTCCACCATAGGGTCTGGGAGATATAGTAAGTCCCACAGAGGCTTGGGGGTATAGAATGGTCCCCCAGTGACTGGGAGCTATATAATGGTTGCTCAGCGTCTGGGAGGTATAGCATGTGAGTTATAGTAAGGTTGCTAAGCATATGGGAGGTATAGTATGCCCCCCCCCCCCCCAGAGGATAGGAGTTATCGTAATATCTCTTAGGGGCTGGGAGATAAATAAGGTTCCTCAGATCCCAGGAGTTATAGTAAGATTCCCCCCAGGCCCTGGGAAACATAGGAAGGACTCTAAAATTGGATATTTGGGAATCAGAAGTTAGATATCTGCTCAGCTCTGAGACTGCACAAAACTTACTTTCTTTGGATTCCAGTGATTCTGTTGGAAGGTCGAGAACTGCACCTGAAAATAGAAAGACAGATGAAGAGAGTCAAAATAAGGAGTCAGGAAAACAGTGAAACACGCTATAAAAGGAGACCTAAATTATAAAAAAAAGTTTACAAGTACCAAGAGACATACTTAACCAAATATCCCAAATCCTAAGGTTACATGGACCAAGAGAAATACATAAACAAATAATCCAAACCCTGAGGTTACATGGACCAACATATATTTATATTCAAAGAACCCAAATCCTGAGGTTGTGAAATATAACAGTATTAAGAGAATGGGCAGCAGCAAAAGGGAGCTCATGTGTAGTACTGTTGAGGGGAGGATATAGAAACATTGTAATGGATTCAGCCTCTGGGGAAAGGAAGTACACCAAAAGTCCCCCAGGATATGATGCACACAACATCACAAGGAACTAAGGGGTCAACTTCTGATGAGATTAGGTATTAGAAGTAAAAAAATGTTCATGGCTAGCAAGAAGTCTCTTTCTGTAACCAGAGCTGTCCAGCTACAAGTATCCTCCACTGAGCTCCACACCAGCTGTTCCGCCTCTGCCTGCTCAGCTGTGAGTGCTGATCTTTACTTGAGACTCATTATGTTTTGTGAGCCTGTTATTGCTACAAATAAAGGACAGTTATTTTATTCAACTCTCTTGCTGGCTAGTGACTACCCTGGTGTCTAGGGCATTTTGTGACAAACTGGTGGCAGCTGTGGGATCACTAGCTTCACTGCCTGTATTATTTAGCAGGACTGAGTGGAGGTATCTGTCACATGTGTAGGAGACCAGGCCACATCCAAGCCTACTGTCCAACACGTTTATCTAGGTGGTGAGGCCCCCCAATTACTGTCTCGCCTGCCTTAACCCTCACTGTTGCTTATCTCCATGCAACTGAGCAGGAACCTGGACTGGATGGACCCTATGCAAGGCAAGACTATGCTTCCTATACTCTAGCTGACCTCAACGAGAAAAAATACATCCCTGACCTCCCTGTCCTAGGGGTCCTCTGGAACAAATCTGTGCTATGATAGCAACATACATTGCAGGCTTTCCTTAACAGCTAACCTTTGGAAGGCTTTGTGGAATCTGGATCCTTCCTTACTCTCTTACAGCCTCACTTTATGCCACCTGAAAACTACTTATCAGGTCACAAAGACGGGATTGTGTTTGCTAGAGGGAACTGATGAGAGGTTCCCTTGGCACAAGTCTTCCTTGACCTGGGCACAGGCAAAGGGGCGGAACTACTACTGGTGCAGCAGGTGCAGTGGCACCAGGGCCCAAGTGATGGGGGGAGGGGGGCATAGCAGCCAGTCTATACAAAGACTTGTGCAGAATGTGTATAATCCTAATGCAGGGGAGCCTTTTATTAGTGCAGGTTGCAAGTCCATCTATCTATCCTCAAAATCATTATACAAAGCAACATGTATATTTTTACAATTGCTTACTACTGTGCTACCTTTGGGGGCCCAACATAAATTATGCACCAGGGCCCTCTGTTGAATAGGTCTGCTACTGCACAGACCCCACCTTTCACACTGTAGGAATGATGGCCCACCTTCCAGGTGATGTGCTGCTGGGAAATAATGCAGGGCAGATCTGATGCATCATTACAGCACATGATGATGCCCCTCCATAACTGTCCATGGGGGTATTTATCCAGACCCAGAAGGCATCGGGGAGGTAAGCCAAGCAGAGTCTGACCTGACCATGATCAATTATTCCCTACTCCAAATGACCATACAACCCTTACCTCATCCCAAGACATCATCCCTTCTAACACGTGTGCATCCCCATTCTTCCCACACCAGCAGTCTTTTAGGGAAGCTCAACAGGCAGGCCCCTTTGCAAGTGTATAGATGAACCACAATCAGGACCCACCAAGGAGAGGAAAATCAAAGAGGGGCCTCATAGTACACCAGATTGTTGTCCCTAAACAGTACCGGCCTGAACTATTAGCTATTGCCCATTAAATTTCCCACACCTGGGGTGTCACTGCTTGAGACAGCGACTTACCCAGAATTTTTACTTGCCAGGGGTGTCACAGGATGCCTCCCAATGTTTCCGCACTTGCAACACCTAACAGTGAGTGGTAAAGCAGGGTTCTCTGGCTAGGGCTCCCTTGCAGCCATTACTAGTGATAGAAGAACCTTTTCAACGAGTAGCTGTAGACATCATAAGGCCACGGTATACCCTTACCATAGTTGAATTGGTCATCCGCTACCCAGAAGCTGTTACGCTCTCTAAAAGAAATGCAGATTCAGTAGCAGATGCCTTGATTTTAAACTTTACCAGAGTTGCATTTCAAGTGAGATACTGTCTGATCAAGGATGCAAATTCATGTCCCAAATATTGAAGAGTTTGTGGGAACTCTGTGAGGTACAGTCCATCAGGTCAACCCCCTATCACCCTCAAGCTAATGGGATATGTGAGTGCTTCAATGGGACTTTGAAAACAATGTAATGTACCTTTGTTGAGACTGGTGGCCACACCTCTTGTTTGCTTACCGAGAGGTGCCACAGGAATCTACTGGGTTCTCACCCTGAACTTCTGTATAGATGACGAGTCAGAGGGCCACTTGACTTAGAGATACCATTCATCCCATATGTGTTAGAATTTAGGAGACGGTTTGAGGAGTTAATGGGGTTTGTCAGTGAGAACCTGACAGTTGCACAGACTAAACAAAAAGTTTGGTATGATAGGAAAACCAGGAAATGCATATTTGAGAGGGGAGATCAGATCTTTGTTCTTATGTCTATGAAACGGGGACAAGATGCAGGCTGAATGGGCAGGCCACTATAATGTGCTAGAAAGGTTGAATTGCACAACGTACATATTAGCATTAGATGAGGACACCAATTTGCAGAAGATGGTACATGTTAACGTGATGAAAACCTATCATGCCCGAGAAATTCCAGTACTGGCAATTTGTAGTGCTTTAGGGGGAAGGACAGGATGGTCCTGTCTTCTCAGATCTCTTGGGTTAGATGCAGAAGAGAGGGAACCTTAGTGCTGTAGTACTGGGTGACCAACATACCACTGATCAGTGAGACCAGATCAAGGACAACATTGAGGCAGCATATCTCTCTTTTTGATAGCTGCCCTAAATGCACCACCTATGCGGAGCACTCGGTAGACACAGGGAATCATTCCTCTAGCAAAATGTCTGCATATTGAATGCCTGAGTCTGTTAGACAAACCATACAGATGGAGGTTAATTAGATGTTAACACTTGGGATAATTAAGTCATCAAAAAGTTAATGGGCCTCTCCTGTTGTCCTAGTGCCAAAGAAGGATGGAAGCACCAGATTCTGTATAGACTACAGACATTTGAATGAGGTTACACTGAGAGATGCTTACCCTACACACTCTGTGGATGAGTTACTAGATCTACTGGCAAAGGCACTCTAACCATAAGCTTCTCCTATTTCCTAGTGCCCAAGAAGGATGGTACCACCAGATTCTGTGTAGACTACATGTGTTTGAATGAGGTTATACTGATAGATGCTTACCCGTCACCCCTTGTGAATGAGTTACTAGATTGACTGGCAAAGGCAACCTATATCACTACACTTGAACTTCGTAATGGTTACTGGAAGATTCCCCTGTCTCTGGAGGGCAAGAAGAAATCCGCCTTCATCACCCTAGATGGCATCTATCAATTTACTGTGATGCCATTTGGGATGAAGAATGCCCCTGCCACCTTCCAGGGACTGGTGAATTGGCTATCGAATGGCTTACAGGGACTTGCCAAGACTTACATAGATAACATTGCCATCTTTAGTAACACATGGAAAGAGCACCTTGCTCACCTTAGGATGGTACTGGCTAGACTACAAGAAGCAGGATTGACAGTAAACCCTAACAAATGTCACAAATACTTAACCTTCCCCATGCCTACTTGACATCAGGTCCAAAAGCAAAAAAATATAGAATGCGCCTCATGGTACAGATCAATAGGTCACACAAGCAAGAATAAGAGCAGATCAGTCCTACTCACGTGAAGCTAAGCACTATGAGTGCTCAACAGGCAGGCCGGATCATAAGAGTTGTCCGGCAGACTAAAAACAGCATAGCAGTGAAGATGAGTCAGGAAGTCCCAGCAGGAAAAAACAAATATTGTGTCCACACAGATAATGGAGGGAAAAAAACAACAGCAACGCATTGCTCACAAACAAACAAACTGCTGCTATATTTAAGTACACAAAACCAATCAGACTCATTGTTAAACTCACACCCCATTTGTGGTATTATAACAAATAAAAAAAGAGCTCAGAATCAACCGCCCTCTCTAACATTAAACATAGTGGTTCACTATTGGAGGATAAATCTGCTAAGGGGCTGTAATAATAGAGAAAACTTAATTCGGCGTATTAAAGTTAGGGTATTCACCCTTCATGACGTATAACAACTAATCAAGCAGGATTACACAATATCACACCCTCCCTGACGTGGAAAACAAAATGTATGCTTACCTGATAAATGTATTTATTTTTTGACACGATGAGTCCACGGATCATCTAATTACTATTGGGAGTATCACTCCTGCCCAGCAGGAGGCGGCAAAGAACATCACAGCAAAGCTGTTAAATATCACCTCCCTTCCCTCCAACCGCAGTCATTTGACCGAAGTAAAGGAGAGAAAGGAAGCAACAAGGGGCAGAGGTGTCTGATGTTTATAATGTGACAAAAACCTGTCTTAAGAACAGGGCGGGCCGTAGACTCATCGTGCCAAGAAAGAAACACATTTATCAGGTAAGCATAAATGTTGTTTTCTTTCTAATGACACAATGAGTCCACAGATCATCTAATTACTATTGGGAATCAATACTCACGCTAGAGTACACAGATAAGGGAGGGACAAGACAGGGAACCTAAATGGAAGGCACCACTGCTTAAAGAACCTTTCTACCAAAAGTGGCCTCAGCCGAGGCAAAAGTGTCAAATTTATAGAATTTTGAAAAAGGGTGAAGAGAGGACCAAGTTGCAGCCTTGCAAATCTGTTCCACAGAAGCTTCATTTTTGAATGCCCAGGAAGAGGAAACAGAATGAGCCGTAACTCTCGTAGAATGAGCCGTAACTCTCTCAGGAGGCTGCTGTCCAGCAGTTTCATAGGCAAAGCGAATGATACTCTTCAGCCACAAAGAAAGAGAAGTAGCCGTAGCTTTCTGTCTCTTACGTTTCCCATACCACAAACAGAGCAGAAGAATGACGAAAATCCTTAGTCGCCTGTAAACAGAATTTTAATGCACGTACCACGTCCAGATTGTGCAGAAGCCGTTCCTTCTGAGAAGAAGGATTAGGACACAAGGAAGGAACAACAATCTCCTGATTATTGTTCAGGTCTGAAACTACTTTAGGGAGAAACCCTAACTTAGTACGCAAAACCACCTTATCCGAATGAAAAATAAGGTAAGGAGACTCATACTGTAATGCCGAGAGCTCTGACACTCTACAAGCAGATGAAATAGCAACAAGAAACAAAACTTTCCAAGATAACTTAATATCTAAGGAATGCATAGGCTCAAACGGAGCCCCTTGAGGAATCTTAAGAACTAAATTAAGACTCCAGGGAGGAGTAACTGGTTTGAACACAGGCCTGATCCTGACCAAGGCCTGACAAAACGATTGCACATTTGGGACGTCTGCCAGACGTTTAACAAAATAGAAAAAGGCAGATATTTGACCCTTTAGGGAACTTGCTGATTAACCTTTCTCCAAACCTTCTTGGAGAAAGGACAGAATTCTAGGAATCCTAACTCTAGCCCTTGGATTCACACTAATATAGATATTTACGCCATATCTTATGGTAAATCTTTCTAGTCACAGGTTTACGAACCTGAATCATGGTCTCAATGACCGATTCCAAAAATCCATGCTTGGATAAAATTAAGCGTTCAATCTCCAAGCAGTCAGCTTAGAGAAACTAAATTTGAATGAAGGAAGGGCCCTTGAAATAGAAGGTCCTTCCTCAATGGAAGTCTCCAAGGTGGAAGAGATGACATGTCCACCAGGTCTGCATACCAAATCCTGCAAGGCCACGCCGGTGCAATCAGGATCACCAACGCCCTTTCCTGCTTGATTTGAGCAATGAACCGAGGTAGAAGAGCAAACTGAGGAAATAGGTATGTGAGACTGAAATTCCAAGGTACCACCTTGGAAGCTTGGCATTCTGCCGAGATGCCATGAGATCCAATTCCGGCTGACCCCATTTAATAATCAGGCTGGAAAACACTTCCGGATGGAGTTCCCACTCCCCCGGGTGAAAGGTCTGCCTGCTCAGAAAGTCCGCCTCCCAGTTGTCCACTCCTGGAATGTGGATCACCGACAGACAGCAATTGTGGGTCTCCGCCCACTGAATGATCTTAGCTACCTCTGTCATGGCCAAGGAACTCTGAGTTCCTCCCTGATGGTTGATGTAAGCCACTGAAGTTATATTGTCCGACTGGAACCTGATGAACAGGGCCAAGGCTAACTGAAGCCAGGCCAGGAGAGCATTGAAGATTTCTCTCAGTTCCAGAATGTTTATGGGTAGAACAGACTCCGACTAAGTCCATGTTCCCTGAGCCTTTAGAGAGCCCCAGACTGCTCCCCATCCCAGAAGGCTGGCATCTGTTGTCACAATCACCCAAGAGGGTCTGCGAAAGCAGGTTCCCTGGGAGAGAAGATCCTGAGACAACCACCTAAGTAGAGAATCCCTTGTCTCCTGCTCCAGCTGTAATCGAAGAGACAGATCCGCATAATCTCTGTTCCACTGCCTGAGCATGCTTAACTGCAGAGGTCTGAGGTGGAAACGGGCAAACGGGATGATGTCCATTGCCGCAACCATCAGCCCAATTACCTCCATGCACTGAGCCACTGATGGCCGAGGAGAGGACTGAAGTGCTAGGCAAGAATCGAAAATCTTTGATTTACTGACTTCTGTCAGAAAAATCTTCATTGGTAAGGAATCTATTATGGTTCTCAAGAAAATTACCCTTGTATTTGGAACTAAGAAACTCTTTTCCAAATTCACCTTCCATTCGTGAGACCGCAGGAAAGATAACAACATTTCCGTGTGTGATCTTGCTTGTTGAAAGAAAGGCACCTGAACCAGAATGTCATCCAGATAGGGTGCCACTGCAATGCCCCGCAATCAGAGCACCGCCAGCAGGGATCCCAGAACCTTTGAGAAAATTCTGGGAGCTGTGGCAAGTCCTAATGGAAGAGCCACAAACTGAAAGTGTTTGTCTAGAAATGCAAACCTTAGGAACTTGTGATGGTCCCTGTGGATGGGAACATGCAGGTACGCATCCTTTAAATCCACCGTTGTCATAAATAGACCCTCTTGGACCAAAGGAAGAATGGGACGGGGGCGGAGCCTGGCTACAGCTACGATGGCTGTGTAACTCCGGTGCTCCGCAAGAAGGGACTCTCCTAAAGCTATCCTGGAGTAGTTATATCTAACTAAACACTGACCAACGGTGACCTGGGGCAACCCTAACATATGTAGAGGCTGTAGATCGAAGATCACCTCCATACAGTGACCGCAAGGAACAGCGTGGCCTCTCGAGAGACGAGAGGCCTCACAGTCTACCACCAGCCTGCCTGTAAGCCAACGGACCGACCGCAACACAGCCGCGGTCTTCTCTATACAAGGCACAACCTGACTGCAGCGGACAAGCGACCGAGCGCTACAAGGCACTGCGGCGACCTGTGACCAAGGGGCCCTTTACCATCGCCGCCCGGACTCAGACACAGTCTCAACACAGTCAACCGCAAAAGGTATTTACCTGCTCTAAATCTGACCTAACGGTCCTTCACAGCCCACAGGTACACCTACAAGGGCCGAAGTGGTGACAGCTGCTTCAATTGAGACTAACGCACAGGACAAATAAATAAATTGAAGGAAAAGGGAGCCAAGGCAGACGCCATTATTGCGGCCTGCTTTGTGCTATAGAAACTACGCAACCCGCCCACGGACAGTGTTAAAATATGATACGGGCATAGACAGAAACACTGTAAAAGGCAGAGTTAGGTGAGGCATCCTTCACTCACTAGATATATCACAGTTTATGCTAACATAAATCACTTCCTACCTACCCCAGAAAACAGCTAATAGCCAGTGAAGGGAGAAGAAGTAAAAGCTACACGCAGGGGCGAAAATTCAATAACCCACCTCATAACCCCTTATCCCTCTTAACAAGCAGGGACAGTAATATAATACAGCAAGACAGAATAACACAAGGAGTGTACACCATATCCAGTCTTATTGAGGTTTATCCCGCAAAACATATAAGGCGGTTCCACATTGTGCACATAGCAAGCTGCTGGTAAATAGAGGTCTGGACTATAAGCTGCCCCTTATCTGCTTCATAAGCAACTTTAGGTTATTCACACTGAAGCTATACTGTAATTAACCATACAATGATGGCGGCTAGAAGAAATACAAAAACAGACAAAAACTTAAAGCAAGGCACAACTAAATCCCACACCATGCCGTCTTTTTTTGCCACGGAGCATCCATCGCCTCCGATGGCTTCTCAAAATAAACATATCTCTTCGCCAACCCCAGACGGCCACATAGCCGAATCCTCACCCTCACTCAACATCCCAGAAAATATCCCCTCCTCGCTACTATCCCAATTTGCGACAAAACAAGAAATATCCACTATATTTAGAACCTGCCTCCGCGAAGAATTAATGGAGATGAAACAAGAATTACACAATTTCGGTTCCAGAGTAGATATGATAGAAGCAGAAACAGAGGAAGTGAGGGAAGACATTCAAAGATTAGAGGAAAAGACGTCAACGCACCAAGATACAATTACCGCTTTAATGGATAAGATCGACGATCTAGAGAACAGGAGCAGGAGAAAAAACCTAAGGCTCCGCGGTATTCCTGAGTCCGTTCTACCGAAAGACTTTCATGAATATTTACAATCCCTCTTTACCTCCATAAAGGACTCCGCTTACCCAGACAACATACTATGGGTGAGAGCTCACAGAGCCCTCAGATCCAAACCTCCAGAAAATGCTCCCCCCAGGGACATCATCATTAGATTTAAGAACTTCCTTGAAAAAGAAATGTTATTAAATCAATCTCGCAAACGACAACCTGTCAGATTTAGAGGCAACGTTGTACAGTTTTTCCAAGACCTCTCCACAAGAACTCTACAGATAAGAAAAGAATTTCTTCCTCTCACAACCACACTCCGCAACAAAAAGATCCCGTACAGATGGGGCTTCCCAGTCCATTTAATGGTAATACAAAATGACCGTCGATACACCTGTCACTCACCTGATGACATCTCATCTTTCTGCAAAGAACTGGGTATAGATCAACCCTCAATAATACCCTCTGCCCTTCCTCCTACTTCAGCACTACCTAAGAGACCAAAACCTAACTCCACGAGATGGCAGACTAAGATGCCACGAACAATCTCTGATCACAAACAAACTGGAAGACGCAACGAGGAAACTACGCAGGAGTCCCCCGGTCGCCTCAACTCTGAAGATGACTGACTACAAAACCTTTTAATTTGCTATTTGACATTGAAATGTACTGGTTGTTTTTATGGACATACCCCAGAGTCACCTGTTCCCAGGAGGGTAAGAATCTAATTCAAGTAACACTGTCTAAATTATGTCTAATTATATCGTAACAATCTGACCCCCCCCCATCCTCCCTCCCCCCCTTCCCTCCTTCCTTCCCCCCCCCTTTCCCTCCCCCCCCTTCCCTCCCTCCCCCTACCCCCCCTCCTCCCGCCCTCCCCACTCCCCCCCCCCTACCCTCCCACCCCCTACATATTTTGCCCCATTAGCTTGGACATACCTAATGGTACGTTGCCCTAGGTCACCCTAGAATCTCAAAATCTAAGAATCTACCCCAGATGTTTACAAAGACTTTCCCCCACCCTCAGACAATTTGTTGTGAGGGAGGGGATGGCCAAGTTCTATCACTATGAGTCCCATTCTCTTGTATTGTTCCCCTAAAGGACTTTTTCTCTAATTTATGTCTATTGTTAGACTTAGAGATATGTTTGTATTTTTTTTTATGTTTATGTTTTCAGAATATGTTCACAATGCTTATTTTGCTCTTTCCAGACAATGTGAAGGCTATGAAAAAATGTGTACTCACTGTGCAATTGAGACTTATTCATGTATTATCAATATAATGTATATTCCACTCTATCTATCCCACATACACTTACTCTTACAACATGACAAGTCGGAATAACAAAGACTCTCACCCCTTGATCATTCTATCACAGAATGCAAAGGGTTTAAACTCACCTTGTAAACGCTCTAAGGCAATGATAGATCTAGCAAAGAGAGGCGCAGATATTATTTATCTACAGGAGACTCATTTTAAGAGAAACTGCTATCCAAAATATTTGGGCCGCACGTACACCCAACATTATCATAACACAGGCCCTACCAAAAAATGTGGGGTCAGTATCCTGCTCAAGAAAACATTGCCTTTTACACTTCTGAACAAAATAGCAGACAACGATGGCAGATTTTTAGGTTTGGTAGGCCTCCTGTACGGTAGACCTATAACCCTTGTTAATATATATGCACCCAACACTACTCCAAAACCTTTTTTTAATAAACTATTTAGCAGACTGCTGGACACCTCAAAGGGCCCGATTTATCTGGGAGGAGATTTTAATTTTCCACTCCAACCACAGTTAGACAGCACTAACCCCTACACCAATCCCAATACGAAATTCCTTACATACTTCTGGAAACACCTCAAACTGCACAATTTATATGATACATGGCGATACTTACATCCGGAAGTCAGGGATTACACGTTTTATTCTTATCCCAATAAGTCATATAGTCGAATCGACTATATTTTCGCTAACCAGATAGGCCTATCCCATATCACCAAATGTGAAATCACACCTACCCCATGGTCAGACCATTCTGCAGTCCAGTTACACATTAATTGGCCAGAACGCAACATTAACCACAGTCATTGGATGCTGGATGACACTCTCCTAAATAATGTAGAAAATGTTACGAAAATAGATAAAAACATAGAGGAATATTTTCTTATCAACTCCCCTTCTACACCCAATCAGTTTGCAGTCTGGGAGGCACATAAGTGCTTCCTCAGAGGCGAATTTATCAAATTAAAAGCTCAGATCAACAAGATACAAAGGCAACAATATTTAAACCTTACCTCCAAACTTTCACATTTGTCCCTCCAACATAAACTATCCCCGACAGATTCCTCTATTCTAAATGAAATTGAGGTGATACGGAAAGCACTAGACGACTTTCTTCAGATAGAGTACATTACACTAAAAAGGAAAACAAATAGCTTATTCCACTTTGAAGGAAACAGAGCAGGCAAATACCTGGCCAGAACCCTTAGAAAAAAGAAACTTAAGTCATACATATATGAAATACGCACTCCAGGCAAACCTTCTCAGAAAACCACCCCAGACATTCTCAAAGAATTCCACTCCTTCTATTCAAATCTATATAATATACACTCTGAAATTCCCTTAGACCAATTCTCACAGGATATCTCTAAATTTCTCCAAGGGTGCCCGCTTCCATCCATTGATAAAACACAATTGAAGGATCTTAATTCACCTATTACCCCACAAGAAGTCACATTTGCGATACAGGAGTTAAAAACGGGGAAAAGTCCAGGCCCCGATGGATTCTCCGCAAGATATTACCAGACGTTCCGAAACACTATCATACCACACTTAACAAAGCTATTTAATTCTATACCACACTTAACAAAGCTATTTAATTCTATAATAGATGGAGAGTTATTTCCTCCTTCCATGCTAGAGGCACATGTGGTTGTGCTTCCAAAACCGGGTAGGCCAGCCACAACACCTTCTAACTTTCGGCCCATCTCATTGTTAAATCTAGATATTAAACTTTATGCGAAAATCTTGGCCACTCGTATGAACAAAATTATCCCTGACATTATACATACAAACCAAGCAGGTTTTACCCCTCGCAGAGAAGCCCGAGACAACACCATTAAAATACTGAATATTATTGAATATGCCACAACTAACAATATCCCCTCCATAATTTTATCACTAGACGCTGAAAAGGCGTTTGATCGCCTCAGTTGGCCTTTTCTAATACAGACCTTGAAAAAGTTTGGATTTGATGACCAATTCACCCATATGATCTTTGCACTATACAATAATCCCACAGCCAAAATAAAATTAAACGACTCCCTATCCCTCCCTTTCCATATAAACAACGGTACTAGACAAGGCTGCCCGCTCTCTCCAACACTGTTTATCCTAGCAATGGAAACCCTCGCAGCATATATCTGAACCACACCCTCGATCAATGGTATCTCCATAGGACAACAAGAATATAAAGCATCCTTATACGTGGATGACATCATCCTCACACTCACGAACATTCCCACTTCCATCCCACCATTGATACTTCTATTTCAAGAATATGGGATGCTGTCCAACTTTCGTATTAACCATACAAAATCAGAATTCATTAACTTAGGGACACCTCAAGACGACCTATGTATATTAAACTTACATAAATTCAAATATCAACCAATAGCAATCAAATATCTAGGGATCCTGATCTCCCCCCGCTTACAAGAGTTAGTCCCTCTAAATTTCAACTCCCTGAAATCCCACGTCAGCGCCACACTACACTCCTGGGCCAACAAACCAGTCTCTTGGTTGGGAAGGATAAACGCTATTAAAATGGTGATACTCCCTAAAATTCTATATGTTATGCAGGCATTACCCATCCCTATCCCTGACTCCACTATCTTCTCCTTACAGAAGCTTATCAATGCGTACATCTGGAGCCATAAGCGCCCCCGGATTGCTACACAAACTTTATATCGCCCCAAGCTAGAAGGAGGGCTTGGAGTGCCCAATATACTATTATATCGCTACGCTACCTTCCTTACCAGGATAGTGGACTGGAGTAGACATGCACAACACAAAGAGTGGGTGGGCTTAGAGCAGGAAATCGCAAGAGAAGGCCAACTGGGAGGGAGATGTTGGCTCACAACAACAAAACGTGAAAGGAATACTACAGAACTCCCATTTCTAGTTAAAGAAACGCTTAATGTATGGGGAAAAATCTTAAGAGGATATAAATCTATCTCTACAACTCATTCGCCCCTAACACCTTTCATAGGCAATCCAGAAATTCCATACCAACCTCCCCCTCGTCACAGTAATAATCCCACCCTTACCCAGGTACTACCTCATTACTCACTTATACAAAACGGTAAATTAAAGCCCAAGGAAGAACTGTTTGACATAATGGGACCGGCCATAAATAACTGGCTCATATACCACCAACTAGCACATTATCTCGCAACTCACGCAGAGAGACATAATCTGACCCGACCCCTAACTCCATTTGAATCCTTATGCTACCTACCTTTTCCGACAACGGGCATCCTATCCACATCGTATAAACTACTAATCACACACCGATCACTCCACCCTCCATCTTACACCGTGAGATGGGAGAGAGAATTAAGTGAACAACAATCACCTAAGACATGGAAAACAATTTATAAACATATGAGTTCATCTGCTTCCTCTATGAATATAACAGAAATGAACATGAAACTTCTCTGTAGATGGCACTACACCCCAGACAAACTGGGAAGATTGTTCCCAGGCTCCAACACTAACTGTTGGAGAGGATGTACAGAAAGAGGCACCTTCCTCCATATTTGGTGGTCATGCCCGATCGCCCAATCTTATTGGTCAGATATTAGGGAGGAAATAAAATTAGTGATAGGTACGCTTCCCCCATTCACTCCGTGGACCTTTCTTTTTAACTACCTGCCACAGACATCATGCTCATTGCGACTTAAACTCCTTACTGTAATGATTAATGCAGCTAAAAGGTACATCCCATACTATTGGAAACAACCTAATTTACCATCTATACCATTCTGGCGAGATAGAGTTTCCACTGCCATAGCCATGGAACAATACCACTACACAAAACAACATAAAATGGAAGAATTTTTATCCATTCGTCTACTTTGGGAGGAATACCTCTACTCCTTGAAACCCATTGCAGTACTAAATACATGTAATTAGGACCTAGGCACGTACACACACATACCAAACTAGACCTTCTTATTGATATTCATAGTCAAAGAAAGACAGACATATTCTGGACCTGTTCTCTTTTCCTTTTCTTCTTTTTTCCTTTTTGAATTCTTGTTGTGTGAATTGTTACAACCTATATTAAGAGAGATCAAGTTGTTTGTCCAATATTGGCTGGAAGAGTTACGACATGCTTACCGAAGGACATTCTTCACTTTCTGAGTACCACAAAAAGTGTAACTACTTCTGATTATACCCTGTCTTTAATGGTGCTACTGTTTGTTCTTATGCACCATGATCAAGCTGTATTACTACTGAGTATTGTACATTTTAACTTGATACAATAAAGGTTTTCAAAACTTAAAAAAAAAAAAAAAAAAGGAAGAATGGGACGAAAAGTTTCCATCTTGAAGGACGGCACTCTTAGAAATTTGTTTAGACTCTTGAGATCTAAAATTGGTCTTAAGGTTCCCTCCATTTTGGGAACCACGAACAGATTGGAATAGAACACCAGACCCCGTTCCTGCATTGGAACAGGAACTATCACTCCCAGGTCATAGAGGTACTGTACACAGTTTAAGAACGCCTCTATTTTTGTCTGGTCTACAGATAATCTTGAAAGCAGAAATCTGCCCCTGGGAGGAAAGGTCTTGAACTCTAGTTTGTATCCCTGGGACACAATGTCCACCACCCAGGGATCCTGAACATCTCGAACCCAAGCCTGAGTGAAGAATGAAAGTCTGCCCCCCACAAGATCCAGTCCCGGATCGGGGGCAGGCCCTTCATGCTGCCTTTGACTCAACAGCAGGCTTCTTGGATTGCTTTCCCTTGTTCCAAGACTGATTGGGCCTCCAGGAAGGCTTGGACTGCTCCTGCTTGTAGGAGGGAGTGGAAGGATTTCCCTTGAAATTTCGAAAGGAACGAAAATTACTCTGACGTCCTTTTTTGCTTATTTCTCTTATCCGGAGGGAGGAATGTCCCTTACCTTCTGTAATATCAGAAATTATTTCCGTCAAACCAGGCCAAAAGTTTAGACTTAGATGACACATCCGCAGACCAAGATTTTAACCATAAAGCTCTGCGAGCCAGTATTGGAAAACCTGAAATCTTAGCTCCCAGCTTAATAACCTGAAGGGAAGCATCTGTAATAAAGGAGTTGGCCAACTTTAGGGCCTTAATCCTATCCTGGATCTCTTTGAGGAGAGTGTCTGTCCAAATGGATTCAGACAATGCATCAAACCAGTATGCGGCCGCACTAGTGACCGTAGCAATACAAACCAAGGATTGCCATTGTAAACCCTGGTGTACATACATTTTCTTGAGTAACCCCTCTAACTTCTTATCCATAGGATCATTAAAGGAACAACTATCCTCTATTGGAATAGTAGTTCTCTTGGCTAGTGTGGAAATTGCCCCTTCCACCTTGGGTACTGTCTGCCAAGACTCCTTGATAGAGTCTTCTATAGGAAACATCTTTTTAAATATAGGGGATGGAGAAAAAGGGATACCCAGTCTCTGCCATTCCTTAGCAATGATCTCTGTAGCCCTATCTGGTACAGGAAATACCTCCACCATGGAGGGCACGTCAAAATACTTGTTTAGTTTACTAGACTTCTTAGGATTGACTACGACGGTAGTGTCAGAGTGGTCCAGGGCAGGGCCGGATTGACCTACCAGGATACCAGGAAATTTCCCGGTGGGCTGCAGCAGCTCGGGCTGGAAAGCTACAATTTAAAGGTGTGCTTAATGGATGCAATTGGGTTGTAGGGTGCCTATATAACATCAATTTGGCATTTTTATTTAATGCAAAGTAATATAATGTAATTCTGAAGAAAATTTTGAGGAAGGATTATTCCAGTAATACCCTTTGAGAAAAATGGAGCATGTGCAATCTACTGACTCATCGAAAAATAAGGCTGGTCTTAATATTTTTCCAGGGCTGGTTTTTATTCCCAGTCCGGCCCTGGTCCAGGGTAGCTAAAACCTCCTTAAGTAGCAAACGGAGGTGTTCTAGCTTAAACCTGAAGGATACAACTTCAGTATCAGTAGGAGGAATTACACTGTCTGAGTCTGAGATTTCACCTTCAGATGCTACCGAATTATCCTCCTCCTCAGGCTTCTGGGAGGGGGCATTTAAAATAGCAACAACTGTTTCAGTAACCTCATTTACTGATTGTTTACTTTTCCTCTTGTGCTTTCCCAGTGCCTGCTATTACTGCCAATAATAAATACTCTCCAAGTCATAAGAGAATTCCTTTATTATGTCCCAAATTATATTATATTAAAGGGCCATCTTTTATTCTGAATGACGATCCCAGAAAATAAAAAGTCAACACTTACCTTGGTAAATCTGCCCGGCAGCAGGGCAGCTCACTAGGTTGGAGAGGCATGATTCCTCACATGGACCTGTGGAAAAAAATGCAAAGACTGAATAATCTTACTCAGGCTTTAGGAAATAGAGCAGCATTAGTATATGGGAGGCGCAGTGAAGATTATACCCCACAAGTTCCCATTGCTCTAAAGCCACCACTGCTCTACTGAAAAGACTGATATGGACTACGGCTACACCCTAGAACAAAGCAGCACAATATTGCACCACTTAAAAAATAATAAAATCTTGCTTGAAGAATCTTCTTTTCCAACACCTAACTTTACCACTTCCTTGTTCTAACGTAGGCAAAGAGAATGACTGGGGTTAGAGGGAAGGGAGGTGATATTTAACAGCTTTGCTGGGCAGGAGTAATATTTCCAATAGTAATTTGATGATCCGTGGACTCATCTGTCATTAGAAAGAAATAATATCAGAATGCGCACAAAACCAAACCGGAGTTTGCATTTCAAAAACGTCCCTCTATGACATCATATACTGTTAGCCCATTTGTTAATAAAAAGCAAGGGGGCGTAGTAGCAAACCTATCACAATGTTGAGTAGGTAACGTTATTGAGGTTTCCTAGAAGACTATTATATTTTAAATATAATCGCAAACAAGAACAATCTAATCTAGCAATAGGATAATCCTAAATACCATACAGCTAGATTACGAGTTTTGCAGTATGAGTGAAAAAGCAGCGTTAAGGCCTCTTTTTCACTACCGCTAGTATTACGAGTCTTGCAGGTTTAGGGGCACCGCACACTTTTTTGGCAGCTTACAAAAAGTCCTTTTTCAATCGGACTTCCTTTGCGCCGGTATTACGAGTCTGCTTGGGAGGCCAAAAAGTGAGTGGTACACACTAAAACTTCAAGATCAATACCATAAACTGAAAGTCAGTAGTTATGAGTTTTGCGTTACAAAGCTGTACCATAAAACTCATAACTAAAGTGTTACAAAGTACACTAACACCCATAAACTACCTATTAACCCCTAAACCGAGGCCCTCCCACATCCCAAACACTAAAATAAAATTATTAACCCCTAATCTGCCGCTCCGGACATCACCGCCACTATAATAAACATATTAACCCCTAAACCGCCGCACTCCCGCATCACAAACACTAGTTAAATATTATTAACCCCTAATCTGCTGTCCCTAACATCGCCACAACCTACATTACAGTTATTAACCCCTAATCTGCCGCCCCAATATCGCCACCACTATACTAAAGTTATTAACCCCTAAACCTAAGTCTAACCCTAACCCTAACACCCCCTAAATTAAATATAATTAAAATAAATCTAAATAAAAATTCCTATCATTAACTAAATTATTCCTATTTAAAACTAAATACTTACCTGTAAAATAAACCCTAAGCTAGCTACAATGTAACTAATAGTTACATTGTATCTAGCTTAGGGTTTATTTTTATTTTACAGGCAAGTTTGTATTTATTTT
This sequence comes from Bombina bombina, assembly GCF_027579735.1. NCBI lineage: Eukaryota > Metazoa > Chordata > Amphibia > Anura > Bombinatoridae > Bombina > Bombina bombina. Next base: position 1,159,832,863 of record NC_069503.1, read on the forward strand.
AACTAGGTAGAATAGTTACTAAATAGCTATTAACTATTTACTAACTACCTAGCTAAAATAAATACAAATTTACCTGTAAAATAAAACTTAACCTGTCTTACACTAACACCTAACCTTACACTACAATTAAATCAATTACCTAAATTAAATACAATTACCTAAATTACAAAAAAAACAAACACTAAATTACACAAAATAAAAATAGAAATGATCATATATTTAAACTAATTACACCTAATTGTCAGGGTGCCAGCAATCAGACTGAGACGAGAAGTGCAAAAATAATCACACCTTTATTAATAGCAAAAAATAATAAAAAGTCCACAAGTCAAACAACAAGCCAGGAATCAAAACCAGAGCTGGTAGTCAGACGAGCCAAGTCAGGAGCCAAAGTGAGTAGTCAGAAGAGCCAGAATCAGGAACAAGAAGAACAGCAGAGTCAGGAACAAGCCAGGGATCAGGAAACAGGAGGGACGTCAGGCAGCCAGGTAATACACAGGAGCTCTCACAAACAGGTCTGAGACAACACTAGGGCAAAGCATACTGAACAGAGGCCCTTTAAATAATAAGTGATGATATCACAATTCTGAGACTGCATCCTGTCTCACACGGTTGATGTACACCAGTCTGGCCATAAAAGGAAGTACAGGAAATGAGCATCATCACACAGTATGCACCGGAGTCAGCAAGAGAGGTGAGTAAAATGGCTGCTAGCAGCACATAGTAAACAAAACAGGGAAAAAACCCTGACAGTACCCTACCCTCAACGACCCCTCCCCCGCAGGAGGACAAAAGGCTTATTGGGGAAACGAGCATGGAAGGCATGGAGGAGGGCAGGAGCATGACATCAGAGGAGGGAACCCATGAACGCTCCTCCAGACCGTAGCCCCTCCAGTGAACCAAATACTGTACGCAGCCCCTGGACATACGAGAGTCAATAATGCTGCTGACCTCATACTCTTAATGGTTGTCAACAAAGATAGGACGAGGACGAGGCATCACAGTGGTAAACCAATTACAAACCAATGGTTTCAAGAGGGAGACATGAAAAACATTGGAGATGCGTATTGCAGGAGGAAGGTCCAGAGCGTAAGCCACAGGATTGACCCGTCGGAGTATTTGAAAAGGGCCAACATAACGGGGAGCTAGTTTATTGGAAGGCACACAAAGATTCAAGTTGCGGGAGGACAGCCAAACTCTCTCACCAACCTGGTAGGAAGGTGCGGGCAGACGCCTACGATCAGCCTGGAACTTTTGGCGCTGCATAGAACGATGAAGGCAATCCTGAATCTGCACCCACGTGAAACGGAGTTGCTGGAGATGCTCCTCCAAAGCCAGAATACCCTGAGATGAATAAATCGGACAACAAGGATGGTTGCAACCCATAATTCGCCATGAACGGGGATAACTTGGAGGAAGCATTAATAGCACTATTATGAGCAAACTCTGCCCAAGGTAACAGTTCAGACCAATTATTGTAGTGATCTGAGACATAGCAATAGGGGAACTGTTCCAGAGCTTGATTACACCGTTCCGCAGCCCCATTGGATTGATGGTGATATGCCGAGGAGAAGGAAAGCTGGATCCCCATTTGAGCACAAAAGGAACGCCAAAATCTGGAGACAAACTGGCTACCCCGGTCGACACTATCTTCTTGGGTAACCCATGTAAACGGAAGACCTCCCGGGCAAAATTGAAGAAAGCTCCTGAGCGGTAGGCAACTTCTTCAAAGGAATGCAATGTGACATTTTAGAAAAACGGTCAACTACCATAAGGATAACAGTATTGCCATTGGAAACAGGGAGCTTGACAATGAAGTCCATGGAAAGATGTGTCCAAGGACGCTCACCATTAGCAATAGGTTGAAGAAGACCCACAGGAATACGTCGAGGAGTCTTATTCTGTGCACAAACTGAGCAGGAGGTAACATCAGAACGAAGACCTGGTCACCAGAATTGTCGAGTTACAGACCAAATCATTTGGTTTTGCCTGGGTGACTTGCGGCTTTAGGATAGTGGTAAGTGTGCAAAAGTTTAGTTTGAAGATTCTCAGGAACAAAACACTTATCACTAGGTTTCTCAGGAGGTGCATTGGTTTGTGCAGCCAGGATCTCCTCCCCCAAGGGAGAAGTCAAATTAGTACGTATGGTAGCTAAAATATGGTCAGGAAGTATAACTGGAGTAGGTACAGACTCCTCCTTGGACAGAGGGGAAAATTGTTGAGAGAGGGTATCAGCCCTAACATTCTTACTACCAGGCAGGTAAGAGACCACATAACTAAACCGAGACAAAAATAGCGCCCATCTGGCCTGTCGGGGCGACAAACGTTTGGCTTCAGATAGATAAGTTAAATTCTTGTGGTCAGTACGAATGAGCACTGGCACGCTAGTACCCTCAAGAAGATGCCTCCATTCCTTGAGTGCCAAAATTATGGCCAGTCGCCAATTTCATAATTGCACACGCTGGAGACAATTTCTTAGAGAAGAAACCACATGGATGCAAGGAACCGTCAGGCGTAGGACGTTGAGACAAGAGGGCACCTACTTCAGTCTCAGATGCATCAACCTCAAGAACGAAAAGGCAGGACAGGGTTAGGATGAGCCAGAACTGGAGCGGCAGCAAAGGCAGTCTTAAGACTATCAAAGGCCTTAATGGCAGTAGGTGACCAATGGAGTGGATCATTCTCTTTAGGGGTCATGTCTGTGATAGGTTTGACCAAGGAAGAAAAGTTTTTAATAAAACTTCTATAGTAATTGGTGAACCCCAAAAAACGTTGAATAGACAGAAGACCAACTGGGCGAGGCCAATGCAGAACTGCAGATAACTTGTCAGGATCCATGGAGAACCCTGCAACGGAGAAAACATAACCTAGGAAGGTTACTTGAGTCTAATGGAACTCACATTTCTTGAGTTTACAAAACAGGCCATTCTCACGTAGTCTCTGAAGAACCCGTGTAACATCAGAACGATGAGCCTCAAGTGTGGGTGAGTGTATGAGGATGTCGTCCAAGTACACCACAACACACTGTTGCAACATATCTCGTAGGACATCATTAATAAATTCCTGGAAAACAGCAGGAGCATTACATAGGCCAAAGGGCATTACAAGATACTCATAATGCCCGCTCCTGGTGTTAAATGCTGTTTTCCATTCGTGGCCCTCCTTGATCCTAACAAGATTGTACGCTCCTCTCAAATCAAGTTTAGTAAAGACCGTAGCTCCCTTGAGGTGGTCAAAGAGTTCCGTAATGAGCGGAATAGGGTAAGCATTCTTAATGGTAAGATGATTAAGACCCCTATAATCGATGCATGGTCTTAACTCGCCACCCTTTTTCTTCACAAAGAAGAAGCCAGCCCCTGCAGGAGAGCAGGATTTGCGGATGATCCCCTGCGACAGAGCATCAGCAACATACTCCTCCATAGCACAATTCTCCGCAACAGACAAGGGGGAAACCCGGCCCGAGGAGGAATGACTCCGGGTTGCAGGTCTATGGCACAATCGTAAGACCGGTGAGGAGGCAATGTACCGGCACGCACCTTGTCAAAAATGTCTGGCAATTGAGATACCGAAGAAGTGCACAAGACTTTAACTGGTTTCCGAAGACAAGTGGAAATACATTGCGGAGACCATGACAAAATTTCGGACCTGCGCCAGTCGAGACTGGGATTGTGCTTTTGGAGCCAGGGATAACCCAGAACAACCAGAAAATGCGGAGAGTTTATCACCTGGAACTGGAGGGTTTCAAAATGGAGAGCCCCAACAGCCATGGATAATGGAGCAGTTTCGTGAGTAACAAGTGTGGGCTGAAGGGGCCTGTCATCAATGGCCTCAATAGCAAGCAGAACGGACCGAGGCAAAACAGGAATGGAGTGCTTTGATACAAAAGCACTGTCAATGAAATAGCCCGCAGCACCGGAGTCAACAAGAGCCTGGGTGACTATGGAGGAGTCCACCCAGGAAATGACAATCGTGACCAAAGGTTTCTCCTTTAGCGGTTCCGGGGACGAGGATAAACCACCCAAGGTCTGCCCCCGACAGGACCTTAGGTGTGAGTGTTTCCCGGCCGTGTAGGACAAGACTTCAAAAGGTGGCCCTGTAACCCACAATAGAGGCAGAGCCCCTCCCTCCTCCTAAAGACCCTCTCTGCCGTGGAGAGACACGTGAATCCCAACGGCATCGGCTCAGCAGTACCTGGTGACTCGGGGCCAGGAGGCATGGGAGGAGAGATAGGCATGGATGGGAACAAACACGTAGGAGACAATGGAACAGGAGGCTTCTGCAAGCGCTCCTTGAAAGAGGGCCTCTCACTTAGTCTGATGTCAATTAGGATAAAAAAAGACACCAATGCCTCGAGATCTTCTGGTAAATCTCTGGCAGCAACTTCGTCTTTAATCGCATCAGAGAGCCCATGAAAAAAGGCGGCAACAACGGCTTCATTGTTCCAAGCTACCTCTGCGGCAAGCGTACGGAACTCAATGGCATACTGAGCAACAGATCTTGTACCTTGCTGAATGGACATGAGTCGTTTAGCAGCAGAGGAGGAGCAAGCTGGAACATCAAATACCCTTCGAAAGGAGGCCACAAATTCAGGGTAATTTGAAATCACAGGTTTATTAGTCTCCCACAAGGGATTAGACCAGGCAAGAGCTATGTCAGAGAGTAACGAGATGAGAAATCTCACCTTAGCTCTGTCAGAGGGAAACGCCTGAGGTAACATCTCAAAGTAAATGCCCACCTGGTTCAAAAACCCTCTGCACTGATTAGGATCGCCTCCATAATGGTGAGGTAGAGGTGCAGAACCGGACATGTTCCTGGTAGGACTAGGTGCAGCAGCGGAAACAGGAGCAGCCATAACTTGCGGGACACTTTGGTCCAAATGTGCAGTGCGAGTTAGCAGGGTTTGCAGAGCTAGTGCAAATTGATCCAAGCGGTGATCCCGTTCATCCATCCTGGAAATTATGGCAGGTAAAGGTGGATTATTAGCACCATCAGGATTCATGGCCCTTGCGTAATGTCAGGATGCCAGGAATCAGACTGAGATGAGAAGTGCAAAAATAATCACACCTTTATTAATAGCAAAAAATAATAAAAAGTCCACAAGTCAAATAACAAGCCAGGAATCAAAACCAGAGCTGATAGTCAGACGAGCCGAGTCAGGAGCCAAAGCGAGTAGTCAGACGAGCCGGAATCAGGAACAAGGAGAACAGCAGAGTCAGGAACAAGCCAGGGATCAGGAACCAGGAGGGACGTCAGACAGCCAGGTAATACACAGGAGCTCTCAAACAGGTCTGAGACAATGCAAGGGCAAAGCATACTGAACAGAGGCCCTTTATATAATAAGTGATGACATCACAATTCTGAGACTGCATCCTGTCTCACACGGATGATGTACACCAGTCATAAAAGGAAGTGCAGGAAATGAGCAGCATCACACAGTATGCACCAGAGTCAGCAAGAGAGGTGAGTAAAATGGCTGCCAGCAGCACATGGCAAACAAAACAGGGAAACAAAACCTTACACTAATCTAATAGCCCCCCAAAATAAAAAAAAACCTAGCCTAAACTTAACTACCAATAGCCCTTAAAAGGGCCTTTTGCGGGGCATTGCTCCAAAGAAATCAGCTCTTTTACCTGTAAAAAAAATACAAACACCCGCCAACAGTAAAATCCACCACCCACACAACCCAACCCCCAAATAAAATCCTTACTAAAAAAACCTTATCTCCCCTTTGCCCTGAAAAGGACATTTGGATGGGCATTGCCCTTAAAAGGGCATTTAGCTTTTTTTCAAGTGCCCAAACCCTAATCTAAAAATAAAACCCACCCAATAAACCCTTAAAAAAAAACTAACACTAACCCCCGAAGATCCACTTACAGTTTTGAAGACTGGACATCCATCCTCAACGAAGCCGGGAGAAGTCTTCATCCAATAGGATTGAGCTAGCATTCTATTGGCTGATTGGAAAAGCCAATAGAATGCAAGCTCAATCCTTTTGGCTGATTGGATCAGCCAATAGAATTGAAGTTCAATCCTATTGGCTGATTGCATCAGCCAATAGGGTTTTTTCACCTTTAATTCCCATTGGCTGATAGAATTCTATCAGCCAATCAGAATTCAAGGGACGCCATCTTGGAAGACATAATTTAAAGACTTCGAATGAAGAGGATGCTACGCGCCGGATGTCTTGAAGACAGACCCGCTCCGCACTGGATGGATGAATTTAGAAGATGCCATCTAGATGAAGACTTCTGCCCGTCTGGAGGACGGCTTGGATGAAGACTTCTCCCGGCTTAGTTGAGGACTTCTTGACGCTTGGATGAAGACTTCTCCCGGCTTTGTTGAGGATGGATGTCCGGTCTTCAAAACTGTAAGTGGATCTTCGGGGGTTAGTGTTAGGTTTTTTAAGGGTTTATTTGGTGGGGGGGTTTTAGATTAGGGTTTGGGCACTTGAAAAAGAGTTAAATGCCTTTTTAAGGGCAATGCCCATCCAAATGCCCTTTTCAGGGCAATGGGGAGATTAAGTTTTTTTAGTTAGGATTTTATTTGGGGTGTTGGTTGTGTGGGTGGTGGGTTTTACTGTTGGGGGGTGTTTGTATTTTTTTACAGGTAAAAGAGCTGATTTCTTTGGGGCAATGCCCAGCAAAAGGCCCTTTTAAGGGCTATTGGTAGTTTAGTTTAGGCTAGGTTTTTTTTTATTTTGGGGGGGCTTTTTTATTTTGATAGGGCTATTAGATTAGGTGTAATTAGTTTAAATATCTGATAATTTATTTTTTTATTTTGTGTAATTTAGTGGGGGGGGGGGTTTAATTTAGGTAATTGTATACAAACTTGCCTGTAAAATAAAAATAAACCCTAAGCTAGATACAATGTAACTATTAGTTATATTGTAGCTAGTTTAGGATTTATTTTACAGGTATTTCGTTTTAAATAGGAACTATTTAGGTAATGATAGTAATTTTTATTTAGATTTATATTAATTATATTTAAGTTAGGGGGTGTAAGGGTTAGAGAACAAAGAAGAACCGGGCAGGCACTACAGGGGATAGTGTGTAGTAAAAATTCCAATTTTATTAATGCAAAACAAATAAAAAACAGCAAAAGCTGTGCGCTCTTGTGAAGCCAAGATAAAGCTGACAGACAACAAGCGTGGAGTCTGACGCGTTTCGCGCCCCCTAGTGGCGCTTATTCATAGACATAACTATTGCACTTACTATGTCCTCTTATAAAGGCAACACCTGTGGCTCATAAGCTGAAAAACTCAAGATAAAAACCTATAATGTATCATGAAATAGCAAGCAGGACAAACCCACAAAGATGGGCAGTAAGTGCATAAGAAAACAGATCCAAAATTTACAAACATTGCAATTTAAACAAAATATATAAATTTATACGAATTTATATATAGACATACGTGTACATACGTATGCCTTTGTATACATGCACACAGGACTTAAACATAGGGACAGAAAACAAATACAGCAAAAATACCTAAAGTTGATATATACCAGATATTTTACAAAGGATTTTTGTACTATTACCCTATAAGGATATTCTATCTACCGTGTTTCCTAGGCTGAAGATACAGGACTGTATATAGATAGAGTTAAAGAGGAGAAAAAAAAACATGCATTGGTATTAATCAATAAAATAACTGATGTCACACTCCTTGTTCATACCCATAGGGAGTCTGGTTTTTAACTTCAACATCCAATACAATTCCTTTTTTTCTAAGATCTTGTATTTATTTCCACCTCTTATTGGTAAGGTAACTTGATCAATAAGTTTAATGGTCATATCTGCTTTATTGGTAAGATGATACCTATTAAAATGATTAGCCACAGCAGAATCTTTGTTATAGTTTTTGACATCTCTATTATGTTCCCCAAACCTTTTCTGATTTCTCTAGATGTTTGACCAGTGTATTGGCATTGGCATAAGTTGCAAGTAAGGAGGTAAATTACAAATGTGGTACCACAGTTGGCATAACAATCTACCTCAAACTGCTGTTTAGTTGTGCTACTTGTAAAATAATTGCCTAACGATTTAGGTTTAGGGGTTAATAAATTTAGTATAGTGGCGGCGACGTTGGGGCAGCAGATGAGGGTTAATAAATGTAGGTAGGTGGCTGCGATGTTATGGGCGGCAGATTAGGGGTTAATAATATTTAACTAGTGTGCGAGGCAGGAGTGCGGCGGTTTAGGGGTTAATATGTTTATTATAGTGTTGGCGATGTCCAGAGCGGCAGATTAGGGTTTACTAAGTATAATGTAGTGTCTGTGATGTCTGGGGCGGCAGATTAGGGGTTAATAATATTTAACTAGTGTTTGTGATGCTGGAGTGCGGCGGTTTAGGGGTTATGTTTATTATAGTGGCGGCGATGTCTGGAGCGGCAGATTACGGGTTAATAAGTGTAAGATTAAGGGTGTTTAGACTCGGGGTTCATGTTAGGGTGTTAGGTGTAAACATAAATTTAGTTTTGCCATAGGAATCAATGGGGCTGCATTACTGAGCTTTACGCTGCTTTTTTGCAGGTGTTAGACTTTTTTTCAGCCGGCTCTCCCCATTGGTGTCTATGGGGAAATCGTGCATGAGCACGTATAACCAGCTCACCGCAGCTTTCAGCAGCGCTGGTATTGGAGTGCGGTTTGGAGCTCAATTGTGCTCTATGCTCACTTTTTGCCTAATAACGCAGAGTTTTTATAAACCCGTAATACCAGCACTGTAGGGAAGTGAGCAGTGGTATTAACTTGCAAGTTAGCAACGCACCCCTCATATCGCAAAACTCATAATCTAGCTGAGCGTTAGATAGAACACTGCAAGCTAAAGTAAGATAATATTAGGGAAATAGTGAGGAGATATTATATTTAAAATAAAAAGTCTGTATCTCATACATGAGATATGTCTGTATAAAAAGGGGACAAATCAACAGATAAGATGGTGCAAAACCAAAGACAGAAGCAGATTTTAAAATATTATATAGATGGGAATACTTATAAATAGAATTCGAACACTGCATAAAAACCCCCATAAAACATCCTTATTAAATAAAATATTAACTAGCAGACTCATATATAAAAAAGGGTATGTATTTATGCAGACCCATAACGGCATATCAAAAATGATGACAAAAATTAAATATAAATATATAATCAAACCTATAACCCTATAAAATACGATGCAATGTTAGTGACAATCTCAGATGATCCCGGGATGATGTCAAAAATACTGGTGATACTAAACCATAAAGAAGGCTCAAATGTGTTTTTTAATAAGGTGACAGGCTAATAAACTAAACTAAATTATTATTAATGGACAAGGTGAACCACTCCTAAAAGTGTAGCGTGTATGGGATAAACACATCTACAGGACGTGACATATGATAGGGATTATAAAAATATGTGAAGTGTCAACAAAAATATTCATATAATTAATACTATACTATTTGTTTGCTTACATTATAAAGTGTAACCCATGATATAATATGAGTTATGATAAAATGAGTCAGAGTAGACTCTAGTGATCATAAGGGGGGTGTCAGCCCTATGTGAAATCAAATAACTAGAGTGTAACATCAAACTAAAGTACACAACAGGCTGAGACAAAGGGAAACCACACACAGCAAACGATCAAGAGGCGGCTAGATCCATATTCATATTGAGTCCATCAGGAAACAACGTTTTCAATTTATATATCCAATACGTTTCCTTTTGTCTGCTGTATCTATGGTAAAGCTAGGAAGGGGGGATGGTCTCCAACGGACAAATGGAGAAAATGTCCAAGTTGCCACTATGAGGCCTATTTATCAAAGGTCTTGCGGACCTGATCCGACAGTACGGATCAGGTCCAGAAGACCTCGCTGAATGCGGAGAGCAAAACGCTCTCCGTATTCAGCATTGCACCAGCAGCTCTTGTGAGCTGTTGGTGCAACGCCGCCCCCTGCAGACTCGCAGCCATTCGGCCGCCAGCAGGGGGTGTCAATCAACCCGATCGTACTTGATCGGGTTGCATTCCGGCGATGTCTGCCTGCTCAGAGCAGGCGGACAGGGTTATGGAGCAGCGGTCTTAAGACCATTGCTTCATAACTGCTGTTTCTGGCGAGTTTGAAGATTTGCTAGAAACGCGGGCCCCCAAGCTCCACACGGAGCGCGATAAATGGGCCTCTATGGATCAAATTGCAATGTTTAGGAACACTATGAAATTTAATTAGTTTTTTATATTCCTATAGTGTTCGCTCCATCTATTTCTCCCACTTGTGCAGGTATGACCCACGTACTGTTAGAAGATAGACAACAAAAGTGCTAATGCGTGACAGGTGGTGGTGTGAGAGGAAAAACGACTACAACAAGGATTAATATACATGCACATCCAGTGACACTTAAAGATAAACTTAGTGGCCGTTTCTCGTCTATGGGCTAGTATGATATCATTTGCCCCTGTGATCATGGTGTCATTTGTACATTTTTTCTTGTTTTTATCTTTGTGCACAAAAATCTTACTGGGCGCTAGATGATTTTTTAAGGTAGGTGCTCGTCTAAAAACACATCTTGGTGTAGGGTTCAGAGATTTATTCAAAATAGGGTCCCTGAATGAAAGGCCCCAATGTTTCTTAATGATATTTTTAATCCTTATGTGATTCACATTTTATTTTGTAATAAACATAAGACTCTCTTGGTGATTGACATCAGGTTTCTTAGTTTTAGGTAAGAAATAAGACCGTCTGGCATCGCTTTTTTCACGCTCATGTAACGGACCGTTTTGCACACAAGGGGTTAAACCGACGTTTAGTAGATCTCCCCTTCCAGAGACACTGGCACAGCTTCTGCAGAACACCAAACTCCCGAACTGGAACCTCACGAATAGCTGCTAGGAGACGAACAGGAAAAGCACCCAAGCGGCTTACACTTCTGGTAATCAGTCTCTAACAGCATACAGTAAATCCCCCCAAACACGAGACAAGGCACCGTGTTGAGGGTCAAGCAGTGAACAGACAGAGCCGTGGGTTTATTGTTCTTATATACACATTCTTACACATTAGTACCACCCACAGGGTTTTGTAAAACAACCAATAAACACATACAATACACTCAGACACTTCCCCACAAAATCCTCACCTCTGCCTGTAATATAATTACCTTACACAATGGGTTAATATAATTATCACAGGCAAAGAAATACAGTTTTTTCCACATTATTCATAACTTTAAAAGTATACATCACACATACATAAAACTTACATTTACAAATACAAACATATGTCAAAATCATCAAACCAGTTCCACAGAGTCTTCTATCCTGGAGATAATTGGGAAGTAATCCAATTATCTCCAAGGACAGAGGCAAAACTCCATTGAACACATGGTAGCAAAAGACAATAAAATACATAAAAACATACAACTGTGCAGCCACTGCACAAAACAGGCACATTCAACATATCCCCAGATAGAACTGAATGGCGCTCAGATCACACACATACAGTTCAATTGCCATGGAGCCAAAGTCTTTCACATAGTCTTTCGTTATACAAATGGGCTCCATGGCATAGCTATCTGGGGTATCACTGTTCAAATAAGGCAAGCACCGAACGACCCGGCCTTCATTTCCCTACAGGGGAAAATCAAGCGTTTCAACATGGGGCCATAGTCTATAGGCAGCAGGCGGGCAACCAGGCTCCTCCAATGCACAGTGGTGAGATTGGTCTCGTCGCATCTCTCCCCTTTTCCAAACAGACTAACAGGGTATCTGACCTCCTGCCGGTCAGTGCCCTGGTTAGTCCAGCAACCGACCCACAAAACACAATCAGCAGTACAGCCCACCCACAATAAATGGTTACTACACCGCTACCACGGAAGTAGCCTGGTTGAAGCCTGGTTGTGGGAGGGGGAGAACGACTGTCTTCCCTTTAGATACACAGCTCTGTTGCTGGAGGGGAAGACCGACTGTCTCCCCTTTGGCTAAACAGCCCTGTTGCTGGGGGACAGGACCGACCGTCCCTACCCCCTCTGCTGTAAGTGCAGAGACCACGGTCCCATCTGCACGGTTGTGGGGCTTACTGTCTCCCCTGGGTAGGTCAAGCTGCCGCTGGGGAGAGGGGGTAACAAGCTCCTCTCCCATACATACTTCCAGCTGCGGGGGAGGGAGAATGACTGTCACCACTCCCAATACCGAGTCCTGCTGCTGGGGAAAGGAGACTAGGCTCTCTATTCACTGTAACACACACTGCTGTTGGGGAGCAGAACTGACCGTCTCTGCCCCCTGTAACTCAGCCGGTGGCTGGGGAATGGAGACTGGGCTCCCAATTCCCTGCATATCACTCTGCTGCTGGGGGACAGGACCAACTGTCTCTGCCCCCTGTAACTCAGCCTGCGGCTGGGGAATGGAGACTGGGCTCCCAATTCCCTGCAGGACCGGTGGAGAGACCTCGGTCCCATCTCCACCGGCCGCCTGGGGTCCCTCCCAGTAACTCTCCACAATATCTTCCCAGCTGAATGGGTCTGGATCTTGAGTCTGTCACCTTGCTGTCCTGCTGAGCCTTCCCAATGAAGTGGAAGAGATCTTGGTAGTCCTGCTCCAGTTCCCACTCCAGGGTTGCTAGGTGAGCCAGGTCTTGCTCTACCTCACGGGGGTCATCCCAGTCATGCCTAGCCTCCCTCTCATAGAAAATGTCCTGAAGTCTGGTCTGTGCAGGACTCCCGAAGTCAGGCTCTGCAAAGGATTCCCATAACAACCCAGGACCATCAAACTCCTCTCCCTCTGGCTTGTCACGCTCGGCTGTCCAGGGTATATACTGTGCCATATACCACCAGAGCGCCTAGTAGGCATCCTCCAGCCATAGCTCCTGCCATACCCGGTGCTCTAGTTTCTTCACCCATTCCTCCAGGGGCTGCTCTCCCAGGAAGGGCATCTGCAGGGCCACTTGCTTCTGCAACCGCTGCTCTTCACTGGGGAGACTCTCACCCCGCTGGTATTGTACATTATCCAGGGCCTGGTACCAGATGCCTTTCCTTAATGCATCCCGGCCATCCAGGTCCTCCTCCTCATATAACACTGCTGGTTCCATTCTGTTGCTTTTAGGGTCGCTGTACTGGGACATGCGTTGCCCCCAACTTGTAAATCCACGGAATGGTGTCTCTTGTAGCTGTCCTTCTGGCTGTGGGAACGATCCCGCCACTGCCACCACTTGTAACGGAACGTTTTGCACACAAGGGGTTAAACCGCCGTTTAGTAGATCTTCCCTTCCAGAGACACAGGCACAGCTACTGCAGAACACCAAACTCCTGAATAGCTGCTAGCAGACGAACAGGAAAAGCACCCAAGCGGCTTACACTTCTGGCAATCAGTCTCTAACAGCATACAGTAAATCCCCCCAAAGACGAGAGAAGGCACCGTGTTGAGGGTCAAGCAGGGAACAGACAGAGCTGTGGGTTTATTGTTCTTATATACACATTCTTATACATTAGTACCACCCACAGGGTTTTGTAAAACAACCAATAAACACATACAATACACTCAGACACTTCCCCACAAAATCCTCACCTCTGCCTGTAATATAATTACCTTACACAATGGGTTAATATAATTATCACAGGCAAAGAAATACAGTTTTTTCCACATTATTCATAACTTTAAAAGTATACATCACACATACATAAAACTTACATTTACAATTACAAACATATGTCAAAATCATCAAACCAGTTCCACAGAGTCTTCTATCCTGGAGATAATTGGGAAGTAATCCAATTATCTCCAAGGACAGAGGCAAAACTCCATTGAACACATGGTAGCAAAAGACAATAAAATACATAAAAACATACAACTGTGCAGCCACTGAACAAAACAGGCACATTCAACATATCCCCAGATAGAACTGAATGGCGCTCAGATCACACACATACAGTTCAATTGCCATGGAGCCAAAGTCTTTCACATAGTCTTTCGTTATACAAATGGGCTCCATGGCATAGCTATCTGGGGTATTACTGTTCAAATAGGGCAAGCACCGAACGACCCGGCCTTCGTTTCCCTGCATGGGAAAATCAAGCGTTTCAACATGGGGCCATAGTCTAAAGGCAGCAGGAGGGCAACCAGGCTCCTCCAATGCACAGTGGCGAGATTGGTCTCGTCACAGCTCATATCCAGCTTCAATGATTTGTTTGGGGTAACCCTTTTCAAGGAATATATCATTTAGGACCATACTTTGTATTTCATAATCTTCTAATAGGCTACAGTTTCTGCGTATCCTTTTAAATTGTCCGTAAGGGACATTATTTTTCCAAAGGCTAAAGTGATTGCTACTTTAATTGAAGTAGCTGTTGCAATCAACGGTTTTAAAGTGGATGGTGGTTTTAATCCTATTATCCACAGTAAATGATAAACAATGAAAAAACACTATTGTTTCCTTTTCCAGATTACTCAAAAAAGTCAGGCCCATGTCATTAGAATAGAGATGTTCTATGAAGAAATATGCAGAGCTAACATCTCCCCTCCATAGAAACAACAGATCATCAATAATCATCAATATATCTGCCATAGTAGACCAGGTGGATCTCAGGGAAGTAGCTTATGCCACAGTAGAGAAGAAATGTCTGGGCAATGAAAAACTTAAATCTTACTTGTATGGCAGAGAGTTTACTGTCTTAACAGACCACAATCCCCTTACTTGGTTGAGTAACATCTCTGGAGATAATGGCAAGCTCTTATGGTGGAGTTTGGCTCTCCAAGAGTATAACTTCACCATTCAACACCGCAGGGTAAGTGAGCATGGATATACAGAGATGGACTCTCAAGAAAGGAGGACTCTGGTTCTTGCTAATGAAATCTGTGTTTAGGCTGGAACTATCGGCCTCACCCAGCTTCAGGGGAGACCAACTCCCAGCATCTGGTAGGGGTAGAAATTGTGAAGTATAACAATATTAAGAGAATGGGCAGGGGTAGCAGCAAAAGGGAGCTCATGTGTAGTACTGTGGATAGGAGGATATATCAACACTAATAGATTCAGGCTCTGTGGAAAGGAAGTACACAAAGTATAATGCACAAAACATCACCAGAAACTATGGGGTCAACTTCTTATGAGGTCAGAGATTAGACGTAAAAATATGTTCAAGACTAGCAGGAAGTCTCTCTCTTTCTGTAACCAGAGCTGTTCATCTGCAAGTATCCCCCACTGCAATTGCCTTTCCACTTAAAATTGTGCACAGCAATGTTTTGTTTTGAGCACATCTGCAGCATCAGCAGCAGTAGAGGTCATTGTGTTAGTGCCTGTTCTGTGTGTGCGGGGCTGGGTACCGCTTATTCCTCATGTAGAGGGCTGCAGGAGTGTGCAGGGTAGCAGCAGGATAGGTCATTGTGTTAGTGCCTGTTCTGTGTGTGCGGGGCTGGGTACCGCTTATTCCTCATGTAGAGGGCTACAGGAGTGCAGGGTAGCAGCAGGAGAGGTCATTGTGTTAGTGCCTGTTCTGTGTGTGCGGGGCTGGGTACCGCTTATTCCTCATGTAGAGGGCTGCAGGAGTGTGCAGGGTAGCAGCAGGAGAGGTCATTGTGTTAGTGCCTGTTCTGTGTGTGCGGGGCTGGGTACCGCTTATTCCTCATGTAGAGGGCTGCAGGAGTGTGCAGGGTAGCATCAGGAGAGGTCATTGTGTTAGTGCCTGTTCTGTGTGTGCGGGGCGGGGTACCACTTATACCGTTCCTCATGTAGAGGGCTGCAGGAGTGTGCAGGGTAGCAGCAGGAGAGGTTATTGTGTTAGTGCCTGTTCTGTGTGTGCGGGGCTGGGTACCGCTTATTCCTCATGTAGAGGGCTGCAGGAGTGTGCAGGGTAGCAGCAGGAGAGGTTATTGTGTTAGTGCCTGTTCTGTGTGTGCGGGGCTGGGTACCGCTTATTCCTCATGTAGAGGGCTGCTGGAGTGTGCAGGGTAGCAGCAGGAGAGGTAATTGTGTTAGTGCCTGTTCTGTGTGTGCGGGGCTGGGTACCGCTTATTCCTCATGTAGAGGGCTGCAGGAGTGTGCAGGGTAGCAGCAGGAGAGGTTATTGTGTTAGTGCCTGTTCTGTGTGTGCGGGGCTGGGTACCGCTTATACAGTTTCTCCTGTAGAGGGCTGCTGGAGTGTGCAGGGTAGCAGCAGGAGAGGTCATTGTGTTAGTGCCTGTTCTGTGTGTGCAGGGCTGGGTACCGCTTATTCCTCATGTAGAGGGCTGCTGTAGTGTGCAGGGTAGCAGCAGGAGAGGTCATTGTGTTAGTGCCTGTTCTGTGTGTGCGGGGCTGG
Organism: Bombina bombina; assembly: GCF_027579735.1. Taxonomy (NCBI): domain Eukaryota; kingdom Metazoa; phylum Chordata; class Amphibia; order Anura; family Bombinatoridae; genus Bombina; species Bombina bombina. The sequence continues at coordinate 1,159,849,122 of NC_069503.1, forward strand.
GTACCGCTTATTCCTCATGTAGAGGGCTGCAGGAGTGTGCAGGGTAGCAGCAGGAGAGGTCATTGTGTTAGTGCCTGTTCTGTGTGTGCGGGGCTGGGTACCGCTTATACCGTTCCTCATGTAGAGGGCTGCAGGAGTGTGCAGGGTAGCAGCAGGAGAGGTCATTGTGTTAGTGCCTGTTCTGTGTGTGCGGGGCTGGGTACCGCTTATACCGTTCCTCATGTAGAGGGCTGCAGGAGTGTGCAGGGTAGCAGCAGGAGAGGTCATTGTGTTAGTGCCTGTTCTGTGTGTGCAGGGCTGGGTACCACTTATTCCTCATGTAGAGGGCTGCTGGAGTGTGCAGGGTAGCAGCAGGAGAGGTCATTGTGTTAGTGCCTGTTCTGTGTGTGCGGGGCTGGGTACCGCTTATTCCTCATGTAGAGGGCTGCTGGAGTTTGCAGGGTAGCAGCAGGAGAGGTAATTGTGTTAGTGCTTGTTCTGTGTGTGCGGGGCTGGGTACCGCTTATACCGTTCCTCATGTAGAGGGCTGCAGGAGTGTGCAGGGTAGCAGCAGGAGAGGTCATTATGTTAGTGCCTGTTCTGTGTGTGCGGGGCTGGGTACCGCTTATTCCTCATGTAGAGGGCTGCAGGAGTGTGCAGGGTAGCAGCAGGAGAGGTCATTGTGTTAGTGCCTGTTCTGTGTGTGCGGGGCTGGGTACCGCTTATTCCTCATGTAGAGGGCTGCAGGAGTGTGCAGGGTAGCAGCAGGAGAGGTCATTGTGTTAGTGCCTGTTCTGTGTGTGCGGGGCTGGGTACCGCTTATTCCTCATGTAGAGGGCTGCAGGAGTGTGCAGGGTAGCAGCAGGAGAGGTCATTGTGTTAGTGCCTGTTCTGTGTGTGCGGGGCTGGCTACCGCTTATTCCTCATGTAGAGGGCTACTGGAGTGTGCAGGGTAGCAGCAGGAGAGGTCATTGTGTTAGTGCCTGTTCTGTGTGTGCGGGGCTGGGTACCGCTTATTCCTCATGTAGAGGGCTGTTGGAGTGTGCAGGGTAGCAGCAGGAGAGGTCATTGTGTTAGTGCCTGTTCTGTGTGTGCGGGGCTGGGTACCGCTTATTCCTCATGTAGAAGGCTACTGGAGTGTGCAGGGTATCAGCAGGAGAGGTCATTGTGTTAGTGCCTGTTCTGTGTGTGCGGGGCTGGGTACCGCTTATTCCTCATGTAGAGGGCTGTTGGAGTGTGCAGGGTAGCAGCAGGAGAGGTCATTGTGTTAGTGCCTGTTCTGTGTGTGCGGGGCTGGGTACCGCTTATTCCTCATGTAGAGGGCTGTTGGAGTGTGCAGGGTAGCAGCAGGAGAGGTCATTGTGTTAGTGCCTGTTCTGTGTGTGCGGGGCGGGGTACGGCTTATACCGTTCCTCATGTAGAGGGCTGCAGGAGTGTGCAGGGTAGCAGCAGGAGAGGTCATTGTGTTAGTGCCTGTTCTGTGTGTGCGGGGCTGAGTATCGCTTATTCCTCATGTAGAGGGCTGCAGGAGTGTGCAGGGTAGCAGCAGGAGAGGTCATTGTGTTAGTGCCTGTTCTGTGTGTGCGGGGCTGGGTACCGCTTATACCGTTCCTCATGTAGAGGGCTGCTGGAGTGTGCAGGGTAGCAGCAGTCCTTGCTTTTGGCTGCTGGCTGTGGTTTTTTACAAACTTCTGCAAGCAGCAAACAACAGCCATGGCTTTCAGAGGGCAGAGCTGTCATTTCCTCCTCCACTAAGCAGTTTGGCAGCGCATTATTGGGATGTGCTTAGCGTTCACTGCTGTTGTGATAGCTCTCATGTAAAGGTGCTGAGGGGCAGTGATGTGCAGTCACTAGAGGCAGGTAAAGCAGTGCTTCACCTCTCATATGGGCAAAAATATATTTTTTTTTATTGGCTTTAACCCCTTAATGACCGCAGCACTTTTCCATTTTCTGTCCGTTTGGGACCAAGGCTATTTTTACATTTTTGCGGTGTTTAGCTGTAATTTTCCTCTTACTCATTTACTGTACCCACACATATTATATACCGTTTTTCTCGCCATTAAATTGACTTTCAAAAGATACCATAATTTTCATCATATCTTATAATTTACTATAAAAAAACATTATAAAATATGAGGAAAAAATGGAAAAAAACACATTTTTTCTAACTTTGACCCCCAAAATCTGTTACACATCTACAACCACCAAAAAACACCCATGCTAAATAGTTTCTAAATTTTGTCCTGAGTTTAGAAATACCCAATGTTTACATGTTCTTTGCTTTTTTTGCAAGTTATAGGGCCATAAATACAAGTAGCACTTTGCTATTTCCAAACCACTTTTTTTCAAAATTAGCGCTAGTTACATTGGAACACTAATATCTTTCAGGAATCCCTGAATATCCATTGACATGTATATATTTTTTTTTAGAAGACATCCCAAAGTATTGATCTAGGCCCATTTTGGTATATTTCATGCCACCATTTCACCGCCAAATGCGATCAAATAAAAAATTTTTTCACTTTTTCACAAATATTTTCACAAACTTTAGGTTTCTCACTGAAATTATTTACAAACAACTTATGCAATTATAGCATAAATGGTTGTAAATGCTTCTCTGGGATCCCCTTTGTTCAGAAATAGCAGACATATATGGCTTTGGCTTTGCTTTTTGGTAATTAGAAGGCTGCTAAATGCCCCTGCGCAAAATACGCGTATTATGCCCAGCAGTGAAGGGGTTAATTAGGGAGCATGTAGGGAGCTTCTAGGGTTAATTTTAGCTTTAGTGTAGTGTAGTAGACAACCCCAAGTATTAATATAGGCCCATTTTGGTATATTTCATGCCACCATTTCACCGCCAAATGCGATCAAATTAAAAAAAAGTTAATTTTTTCACAATTTTAGGTTTCTCACTGAAATTATTTACAAACAGCTTGTGCAATTATGGCACAAATGGTTGTAAATGCTTCTCTGGGATGCCCTTTGTTCAGAAATAGCAGACATATATGACTTTGGCGTTGCTTTTTGGTAATTAGAAAGTCGCTAAATGCTGCTGCGCATCACACGTGTATTATGGCTAGCAGTGAAGGGGTTAATTAGGTAGTGTGTAGGGAGCTTGCAGGGTTAATTTTAGCTTTAGTGTAGAGTTCAGCCTCCCACCTGACACATCCCACCCCCTGATCCCTCCCAAACAGCTCCCTTCCCTCCCCCACCCCACTATTGTCCCCGCCATCTTAAGTACTGGCAGAAAGTCTGCCAGTACTAAAATAAAAGATTTTTTTTTTTTTTTTTAAAGAAAAAAAAAAAAAGCATATTTACATATGCTGTGTTTAGGATCCCCCCTTAGCCCCCAACCTCCCTGATCCCCCCCAAAACAACTCTCTAAGCCTCCCCCTCTGCCTTATTGGGGGCCATCTTGGGTACTGGCAGCTGTCTGCCAGTACCCATTTTGCACAATCAAAAGTTTATTTCTTTTTTATTTTTGTTATTTTTTCTGTAGTGTAGCTTCCCCCCCCCCCCCACGGACCAACCCCCACCACCTAAATAACGAATAAGGTTGTTTTTTTTAAAATTACTGGTCCCACTTTTATTTTGGGACACTTTTTTCTGTAGTGCAGCGGTCCCCACCCGGTTCCTGCCCCGGCGCGCGCCCCCTCGTGCACGTGTGCGCGCCCCCGCGCGCGCCCGGACTTGCACGCCCACGATCCCGCCCCCCTCCACATGACCAGGGCCATCGATGGCCGCCACCCACCTCCCACACCGGCTCCCACCCACCAACGATACCGGCCATCGATGTCCGGTGCAGAGAGGGCCACAGAGTGGCTCTCTCTGCATCGGATGGCCATCTAAGGTTATTGCAGGATGCCTCCATATCGAGGCATCACTGCAATAACCGGAAAGCAGCTGGAAGCGAGCAGGATCGCTTCCAGCTGCTTTCCACACCGAGGATGTGCAGGGTACGTTCTCAGGCATTAACTGCCTTTTTTCTGAGGACGTACCCTGCACGTCCTCGGTCATTAAGGGGTTAAAAAAAAAATTGTAATTTTTTTTCCCCAGCATTTTTTTTTTCTCACAGCTATATGTTGTGCAATTGAGAGGCACAAGCAGGTCTGCCCACCATTACACAACATTCTGCGCCACCTACTGGATGCAAGTGGTTAAGATCATTGCATGGCCCATTGACTGCTTATTTGAGGCAGTCCTATTTGGGCTGAACCAATCCAGCGAGAGGCATTAGTAAGTGGAACATGGGGTTGGGGCTGGATGTTAAATCATATAAAACAAAACAAAAACGGAAAAAAACAACTTTCATATATTTTGTTGCTGTCCTGTGATCCTGCTAGCTTTGCTAAAGTGAAAAAGAGAGTTCTGTTCTTCCCCTCTAAGTGCAGTGGAATGTGCCACTGTCACTTCCTGAATCCTTACAGAGCAGGAAAAGAGGCACAGAGACAGTGTTTCAGCCACATCTTATTAAAGTAAGATTTTACTGAAAGGGATTCTGTTAGTGAAAATGATAATTTAATGAATGTGGTTTAGTTTTTTTTTACTCTTTTACAGCAGGGTCGTTTTTGTATTTTATTTACTCAAACTTTACACCCACTAACTTAGCAGCTTGCCTCTGTACTTCACACTAAATTATAGACTAATTTTCTGAACTCTCTGTAGCTCTGCTGTTTTATTACTTTAAAATGCAGTTGTCCCCCCCCCCCTTGTGTGTGTGTCTCTCTCTCTATCTATCAGTCTCTCTCCTTATGTGTTGTTCTCCCCCATGGTCTCTTTCTCTCTCTGTCTCTCTTCCTCCCCCTCTGACTCTCATCCCTTATGTAATGAAAGAATCTATAAGCATAATTTGCAGCATTAAAGTAAAAAGTATGTTTTAAACATATTTTAATGGGCATGGATTTCTAGATCTCATAATCAGAGCAAGCATTGTGTTATCTGGCAAGAGTTTCTGTTACAATCCTTTGAGACTAAAATCAGATGTTTACTAAGTTGAACAGTTTTCCAAGACACCATTTAAAGGGACATGAAACCCATATGCAAATTTAAATAACTTTCCAATTTACATCTAATATCTAATTTTCTTCATTCTTTTGATGTCCTTTGTTGAAAATCATATCTAAATATGCTCAGTAGCTGCTGATTGTTGGCTGCACATAGATACCTCATGTGATTGGCTCACCCATGTGCATTGCTATTTCTTCAACAAAGGATATCTAAAGAATGAAGGTGTATCCTAGCCACTGCCTCACCAGCATCTGACGTCACTGCACGTCACTGCTGAGGGGCAACCTTGGTAATGTATTTATTTTACAAGCATTTAATCGCTTATGCTCAGAGTGTATTTGTTGTTAATAACATTTGTGTTAAAAAGCCTTCATAAACAGTGTTATATAATTATACTGAATACTCAGCTAGATTACAGGTTTTAAGCGCTATAGGGAAATTAACGAATGCAACAAAAGTGGCGTTATTTAATCCCCTATAGCGCTGCCATTACAAGTTTTAAAAAAACAGACTTGTGCAGGCAATATGGGGTTTTTAAGCTCCATACCGCATCAAAAACAAGCGCTGATTTGACTTCCTCGTGCACGCTTTCCCTATAGGGATCAATGGGGAGAGTGGGTCAGAAAAAAGTCTAACACCTGCGATCGCAGAAAGAAAAAGCTCTAGCATTGATGTCTATGGGGAAAATAAAAATACCTTAAACCTAACACCCTAACATAAACCCTACGTCTAAACACCCCTAACCTGCTGCCCCCAACATCGCCGACGCCTGCCTACAGTTATTAAAGGGACAGTATGCTATAAAAAAGTTTTTTCCCTTAATGTGTTTCCAATTACTTTTTTTTACCAGCTGCAGAGAATAAAATGTATGAGATTTGCTTTTTTAAGGCTTATTTGTGTTTATAAATTAGCTGATTTTGTGTTTTGAAGCCATAACCTAATAAAATGGGTTGAGCTTGTAGGAATAATCAGATCTCATTACTTTATCACATTGTGTACATATACATGTGTCTGTATCTTATATCTGTAGGTATAATCAGATCTCATTACTGTATCACACTGTGTACATATACATGTGTCTGTATCTTATATCTGTAGGTATAATCAGATCTCATTACTGTATCACACTGTGTACATATACATGTGTCTGTATCTTATATCTGTAGGTATAATCAGATCTCATTACTGTATCACATTGTGTACATATACATGTGTCTTTATCTTATATCTGTAGGTATAATCAGATCTCATTACTGTATCACACTGTGTACATATACATGTGGCTGTATCTTATATCTGTAGGTATAATCAGATCTCATTACTGTATCACACTGTGTACATATACATGTGTCTGTATCTTATATCTGTAGGTATAATCAGATCTCATTACTGTATCACACTGTGTACATATACATGTGTCTTTATCTTATATCTGTAGGTATAATCAGATCTCATTACTATATCACATTGTGTACATATACATGTGTCTGTATCTTATATCTGTAGGTATAATCAGATCTCATAACTGTATCACATTGTGTACATATACATGTGTCTGTATCTTATATCTGTAGGTATAATCAGATCTCATTACTGTATCACACTGTGTACATATACATGTGTCTGTATCTTATATCTGTAGGTATAATCAGATCTCATTACTGTATCACACTGTGTACATATACATGTGTCTTTATCTTATATCTATAGGTATAATCAGATCTCATTACTGTATCACATTGTGTACATATACATGTGTCTTTATATTATATCTGTAGGTATAATCAGATCTCATTACTGTATCACACTGTGTACATATACATGTGTCTGTATCTTATATCTGTAGGTATAATCAGATCTCATTACTGTATCACACTGTGTACATATACATGTGTCTTTATCTTATATCTATAGGTATAATCAGATCTCATTACTGTATCACATTGTGTACATATACATGTTTCTTTATCTTATATCTGTAGGTATAATCAGATCTCATTACTGTATCACACTGTGTACATATACATGTGTCTGTATTTTATATCTGTAGGTATAATCAGATCTCATTACTGTATCACACTGTATACATATACATGTGTCTGTATCTTATATCTGTAGGTATAATCAGATATCATTACTGTATCACACTGTATACATATACATGTGTCTGTATCTTACATCTGTAGGTATAATCAGATATCATTACTGTATCACATTGTGTACATATACATGTGTCTTTATCTTATATCTGTAGGTATAATCAGATCTCATTACTGTATCACATTGTGTACATATACATGTGTCTGTATCTTATATCTGTAGGTATAATCAGATCTCATTACTGTATCACATTGTGTACATATACATGTGTCTTTAGCTTATATCTGTAGGTATAATCAGATCTCATTACTGTATCACATTGTGTACATATACATGTCTCTGTATCTTATATCTGTAGGTATAATCAGATCTCATTACTGTATCACACTGTGTACATAAACATGTGTCTGTATCTTATATCTGTAGGTATAATCAGATCTCATTACTGTATCACAGTGTGTACATATACATGTGTCTTTAGCTTATATCTGTAGGTATAATCAGATCTCATTACTGTATCACACTGTGTACATATACATCTGTCTGTATCTTATATCTGTAGGTATAATCAGATCTCATTACTGTATCACACTGTGTACATATACATGTGTCTTTATCTTATATCTGTAGGTATAATCAGATCTCATTACTGTATCGCATTGTGTACATATACATGTGTCTGTATCTTATATCTATAAGTATAATCAGATCTCATTACTTTATCACACTGTGTACATATACATGTGTCTGTATCTTATATCTGTAGGTATAATCAGATCTCATTACTGTATCACACTGTGTACATATACATGTGTCTGTATCTTATATCTATAAGTATAATCAGATCTCATTACTTTATCACATTGTGTACATATACATGTGTCTGTATCTTATATCTGTAGGTATAATCAGATCTCATTACTGTATCACATTGTGTACATATACATGTCTGTATCTTATATCTGTAAGTATAATTAGATCTCATTACTTTATCACAGTGTGTACATATACATGTGTCTTTATCTTATATCTGTAGGTATAATCATATCTCATTACTTTATCACATTGTGTACATATACATGTGTCTGTATCTTATATCTGTAGGTATAATCAGATCTCATTACTTTATCACATTGTGTACATATACATGTGTCTGTATCTTATATCTGTAGGTATAATCAGATCTCATTACTGTATCACACTGTGTACATATACATGTGTCTGTATCTTATATCTGTAGGTATAATCAGATCTCATTACTGTATCACACTGTGTACATATACATGTGTCTGTATCTTATATCTGTAGGTATAATCAGATCTCATTACTGTATCACACTGTGTACATATACATGTGTCTGTATCTTATATCTGTAGGTATAATCAGATCTCATTACTGTATCACATTGTGTACATATACACGTGTCTATCTTATATCTGTAGGTATAATCAGATCTCATTACTGTATCACATTGTGTACATATACATGTGTCTGTATCTTATATCTGTAGGTATAATCAGATCTCATTACTGTATCACACTGTGTACATATACATGTGTCTGTATTTTATATCTGTAGGTATAATCAGATCTCATTACTGTATCACACTGTATACATATACATGTGTCTGTATCTTATATCTGTAGGTATAATCAGATATCATTACTGTATCACACTGTATACATATACATGTGTCTGTATCTTACATCTGTAGGTATAATCAGATATCATTACTGTATCACATTGTGTACATATACATGTGTCTTTATCTTATATCTGTAGGTATAATCAGATCTCATTACTGTATCACACTGTGTACATATACATGTGTCTGTATCTTATATCTGTAGGTATAATCAGATCTCATTACTTTATAACATTGTGTACATATACATGTGTCTGTATCTTATATATGTAGGTATAATCAGATCTCATTACTTTATAACATTGTGTACATATACATGTGTCTGTATCTTATATCTGTAGGTATAATCAGATCTCATTACTTTATCACATTGTGTACATATACATGTGTCTGTATATTATATCTGTAGGTATAATCAGATCTCATTACTGTATCACACTGTGTACATATACATGTGTCTTTATCTTATATCTGTAGGTATAATCACATCTCATTACTGTATCACACTGTGTACATATACATGTGTCTGTATCTTATATCTGTAGGTATAATCAGATCTCATTACTGTATCACACTGTGTACATATACATGTGTCTGTATCTTATATCTGTAGGTATAATCAGATCTCATTACTGTATCACATTGTGTACATATACATGTGTCTTTATCTTATATCTGTATGTATAATCAGATCTCATTACTGTATCACACTGTGTACATATACACGTGTCTGTATCTTATATCTGTAGGTATAATCAGATCTCATTACTGTATCACACTGTGTACATATACATGTGTCTTTAGCTTATATCTGTAGGTATAATCAGATCTCATTACCGTATCACACTGTGTACATATACATGTGTCTGTATCTTATATCTGTAGGTATAATCAGATCTCATTACTGTATCACACTGTGTACATATACATGTGTGTGTATCTTATATCTTTAGGTATAATCAGATCTTATTACTGTATCACACTGTGTACATATACATGTGTCTGTATCTTATATCTGTAGGTATAATCAGATCTCATTACTGTATCACATTGTGTATATATACATGTGTCTTTATCTTATATCTGTAGGTATAATCAGATCTCATTACTTTATCACACTGTGTACATATACATGTGTCTGTATCTTATATCTGTAGGTATAATCAGATCTCATTACTGTATCACACTGTGTACATATACATGTGTCTTTATCTTATATCTGTAGGTATAATCAGATCTCATTACTGTATCACACTGTGTACATATACATGTGTCTGTATCTTATATCTGTAGGTATAATCAGATCTCATTACTGTATCACACTGTGTACATATACATGTGTCTGTATCTTATATCTTTAGGTATAATCAGATCTTATTACTGTATCACACTGTGTACATATACATGTGTCTTTAGCTTATATCTGTAGGTATAATCAGATCTCATTACTGTATCACACTGTGTACATATACATGTGTCTGTATCTTATATCTGTAGGTATAATCAGATCTCATTACTGTATCACATTGTGTACATATACATGTGTCTGTATCTTATATCTGTAGGTATAATCAGATCTCATTACTGTATCACACTGTGTACATATACATGTGTCTTTATCTTATATCTGTAGGTATAATCAGATCTCATTACTGTATCCATTGTGTACATATACATGTGTCTGTATCTTATATCTGTAGGTATAATCAGATCTCATTACTGTATCACACTCTGTACATATACATGTGTCTGTATCTTATATCTGTAGGTATAATCAGATCTCATTACTGTATCACATTGTGTATATATACATGTGTCTGTATCTTATATCTGTAGGTATAATCAGATCTCATTACTGTATCACACTGTGTACATATACATGTGTCTGTATTTTATATCTGTAGGTATAATCAGATCTCATTACTGTATCACACTGTATACATATACATGTGTCTGTATCTTATATCTGTAGGTATAATCAGATATCATTACTGTATCACACTGTATACATATACATGTGTCTGTATCTTACATCTGTAGGTATAATCAGATATCATTACTGTATCACATTGTGTACATATACATGTGTCTTTATCTTATATCTGTAGGTATAATCAGATCTCATTACTGTATCACACTGTGTACATATACATGTGTCTGTATCTTATATCTGTAGGTATAATCAGATCTCATTACTTTATAACATTGTGTACATATACATGTGTCTGTATCTTATATATGTAGGTATAATCAGATCTCATTACTTTATAACATTGTGTACATATACATGTGTCTGTATCTTATATCTGTAGGTATAATCAGATCTCATTACTTTATAACATTGTGTACATATACATGTGTCTGTATCTTATATATGTAGGTATAATCAGATCTCATTACTGTATCACACTGTGTACATATACATGTGTCTTTATCTTATATCTGTAGGTATAATCAGATCTCATTACTGTATCACACTGTGTACATATACATGTGTCTGTATCTTATATCTGTAGGTATAATCAGATCTCATTACTGTATCACACTGTGTACATATACATGTGTCTGTATCTTATATCTTTAGGTATAATCAGATCTTATTACTGTATCACACTGTGTACATATACATGTGTCTGTATCTTATATCTGTAGGTATAATCAGATCTCATTACTGTATCACATTGTGTACATATACATGTGTCTGTATCTTATATCTGTAGGTATAATCAGATCTCATTACTGTATCACACTGTGTACATATACATGTGTCTGTATCTTATATCTGTAGGTATAATCAGATCTCATTACTGTATCACATTGTGTACATATACATGTGTCTGTATCTTTTATCTGTAGGTATAATCAGATCTCATTACTGTATCACATTGTGTACATATACATGTGTCTTTATCTTATATCTGTAGGTATAATCAGATCTCATTACTGTATCACACTGTGTACATATACATGTGTCTGTATCTTATATCTGTAGGTATAATCAGATCTCATTACTGTATCACACTGTGTACATATACATGTGTCTTTATCTTATATCTGTAGGTATAATCAGATCTCATTACTTTATCACATTGTGTACATATACATGTGTCTGTATATTATATCTGTAGGTATAATCAGATCTCATTACTGTATCACACTGTGTACATATACATGTGTCTTTATCTTATATCTGTAGGTATAATCACATCTCATTACTGTATCACACTGTGTACATATACATGTGTCTGTATCTTATATCTGTAGGTATAATCAGATCTCATTACTGTATCACACTGTGTACATATACATGTGTCTGTATCTTATATCTGTAGGTATAATCAGATCTCATTACTGTATCACACTGTGTACATATACATGTGTCTGTATCTTATATCTGTATGTATAATCAGATCTCATTACTGTATCACATTGTGTACATATACATGTGTCTTTATCTTATATCTGTATGTATAATCAGATCTCATTACTGTATCACACTGTGTACATATACACGTGTCTGTATCTTATATCTGTAGGTATAATCAGATCTCATTACTGTATCACACTGTGTACATATACATGTGTCTTTAGCTTATATCTGTAGGTATAATCAGATCTCATTACCGTATCACACTGTGTACATATACATGTGTCTGTATCTTATATCTGTAGGTATAATCAGATCTCATTACTGTATCACACTGTGTACATATACATGTGTGTGTATCTTATATCTTTAGGTATAATCAGATCTTATTACTGTATCACACTGTGTACATATACATGTGTCTGTATCTTATATCTGTAGGTATAATCAGATCTCATTACTGTATCACATTGTGTATATATACATGTGTCTTTATCTTATATCTGTAGGTATAATCAGATCTCATTACTTTATCACACTGTGTACATATACATGTGTCTGTATCTTATATCTGTAGGTATAATCAGATCTCATTACTTTATCACACTGTGTACATATACATGTGTCTGTATCTTATATCTGTAGGTATAATCAGATCTCATTACTGTATCACACTGTGTACATATACATGTGTCTTTATCTTATATCTGTAGGTATAATCAGATCTCATTACTGTATCACACTGTGTACATATACATGTGTCTGTATCTTATATCTGTAGGTATAATCAGATCTCATTACTGTATCACACTGTGTACATATACATGTGTCTGTATCTTATATCTTTAGGTATAATCAGATCTTATTACTGTATCACACTGTGTACATATACATGTGTCTGTATCTTATATCTGTAGGTATAATCAGATCTCATTACTGTATCACACTCTGTACATATACATGTGTCTGTATCTTATATCTGTAGGTATAATCAGATCTCATTACTGTATCACATTGTGTATATATACATGTGTCTGTATCTTATATCTGTAGGTATAATCAGATCTCATTACTATATCACATTGTGTACATATACATGTGTCTGTATCTTATATCTGTAGGTATAATCAGATCTCATTACTGTATCACACTGTGTACATATACATGTGTCTGTATCTTATATCTGTAGGTATAATCAGATCTCATTACTGTATCACACTGTGTACATATACATGTGTCTTTATCTTATATCTGTAGGTATAATCAGATCTCATTACTGTATCACATTGTGTACATATACATGTGTCTGTATCTTATATCTGTAGGTATAATCAGATCTCATTACTGTATCACACTGTGTACATATACATGTGTCTTTATCTTATATCTGTAGGTATAATCAGATCTCATTACTGTATCACATTGTGTACATATACATGTGTCTGTATCTTATATCTGTAGGTATAATCAGATCTCATTACTGTATCACATTGTGTACATATACATGTGTCTGTATCTTATATCTGTAGGTATAATCAGATCTCATTACTGTATCACATTGTGTACATATACATGTGTCTGTATCTTATATCTGTAGGTATAATCAGATCTCATTACTGTATCACATTGTGTACATATACATGTGTCTTTATCTTATATCTGTAGGTATAATCAGATCTCATTACTGTATCACATTGTGTACATATACATGTGTCTGTATCTTATATCTGTAGATATAATCAGATCTCATTACTGTATCACATTGTGTACATATACATGTGTCTGTATCTTATATCTGTAGGTATAATCAGATCTCATTACTGTATCACACTGTGTACATATACATGTGTCTGTATATTATATCTGTAGATATAATCAGATCTCATTACTGTATCACACTGTGTACATATACATGTGTCTTTATCTTATATCTGTAGGTATAATCAGATCTCATTACTGTATCACACTGTGTAGATATACATGTGTCTGTATCTTATATCTGTAGGTATAATCAGATCTCATTACTGTATCACATTGTGTACATATACATGTGTCTTTATCTTATATCTGTAGGTATAATCAGATCTCATTACTGTATCACACTGTGTACATATACATCTGTCTGTATCTTATATCTGTAGGTATAATCAGATCTCATTACTGTATCACACTGTGTACATATACATGTGTCTGTATCTTATATCTGTAGGTATAATCAGATCTCATTACTGTATCACACTGTGTACATATACATGTGTCTGTATCTTATATCTGTAGGTATAATCAGATCTCATTACTTTATCACACTGTGTACATATACGTGTCTGTATCTTATATCTGTAGGTATAATTAGATCTCATTACTGTATCACACTGTGTACATATACATGTGTCTGTATCTTATATCTGTAGGTATAATCAGATCTCATTACTGTATCACACTGTGTACATATGCCTGCTTTTTTATCTTATATCTGTCCATATACCAGTCACCAATACTTGGAGAGAACAATGGAACATTAACATTTTATTACCTTATCTCTTCTATACCCCACTGGGAGTGTAATTTCTTCTACTGGCTGTGTTAACACAGCTTGGCCTCGAGGCCAAACACTTTTAGAATAGGTGGGGATACCATAGGCTAAATAAACTAATTCAAATGCCTATATAAGGTTAATGGAAATACTTGTAAACAATTGAATACACTCCAGCAGATAAAGTGGATCATTGGGAACAAATTCAAGGGGAGATTGTATTTTAAGTAAACTGTCCCTTTAACTCTAATCTGCCACTCCCAATATCGCCGCCACCTAAATAAAGGTATTAACCCCTAATCTGACGCTCCCGATATCGCCACCACTATACTAAAGTTATTAACCCCTATTGCACCGCACCCTAACATCGCCCACACTATAATAAATATATTAACCCCTATTCCGCCACTCCCCGACATCGCCACAAATAAATAAAGCTATTAACCCCTAAACCTCTGGCCTCCCACATCACTACCACTAAATAAATCCTTTTAACCCCTAAACCGCCACCCCACACATCGCAACAACCTAAGTTAAACTATTAACCCCTAACCCTAACGTAACCCTAACCCTAACATCCCCTAACTTTAACATAATTAAAATAGAGCTAAATTAAACTTACAATTATTAACTAAATAATACCTATTAACCCCTAAACCGCCAAACCCCCAAATCGCAACAAACTATATTAAACTATATTAACCCCTAAACCTAACCCTAACGTAACCCTAATGTATATCCCTAACACCCCCTAACTTTAACATAATTAAAATAGATCTAGATTAAATTTTCAATTATTAACTAAATAATACCTATTTAAAACTAAATACTTACCTATAAAATAAACCCTAAACTAGCTACAATATAACTAATAGTTACATTGTAGCTAGCTTAGGGTTTATTTTTATTTCACAGGTAAGTTTGTATTTATTTGAACTAGGTAGACTAGTTAGTAAATAGTTATTAACTATTTACTAACTACCTAGTTCAAATACAAACTTACCTGTCAAATAAAACCTAAGCTGCCTTACACTAAAACCTAAAATTACAAAAAAATAAAAAAAACTATCATTACAAAAAAAAAAAAAAAATTAGGGGCTTAGAGTAGGTGTAATTAGTTTAAAATTCTTGTAATTTTTTTTATTTTTTGTAATTTAGTGTTTTGTTTTTTTTGTAATTTAGTTTAGTTGATTTAATTGTAGGTAATTGTAGGTAGTTTATTTAATTCATTTATTGATAGTGTAGTGTTAGGTTTAATTGTAACTTAGGTTAGGATTTATTTTACAGGTAATTTTGAAATTATTTTAACTAGGTAGCTATTAAATAGTTAATAACTATTTAATAGCTATTGTACCTGGTTTAAATAAATACAAAGTTGCCTGTAAAATAAATATAAATCCTAAAATAGCTACAATATAATTATTCGTTACATTGTAGCTATATTAGGGTTTATTTTACAGGTAAGTATTTAGCTTTAAATAGGATTAATTTATTTAATAAAAAATTATTTATTTTGTTTGATTAAAATTATATTTAATTTAGGGGGGTGTTAGGGTTAGGGTTAGACTTAGCTTTAGGGGTTAATACATTTATTATAGTGGCGGTGAGGTCCGGTCGGCAGATTAGGGGTTAATAAGTGTAGGTAAGGTTGGGGGGGCAGATTAGGGTTTAATAAATATTATGTAGGTGTCGGCGGTGTTAGGGGCAGCAGATTAGGGGTACATAGGGATAATGTAGGTGGCGGCGGTGTCCGGTCGGCAGATTAGGGCTTAAAAAAATTTATTAGAGTGGCGGCGATGTGGGGGGCCTTGGTTTAAGGGTACATAGGTAGTTTATGGGTGTTAGTGTACTTTATAGCACAGTAGTTAAGAGCTTTATAAACCGGCGTTAGCCCATAAAACTCTTAAAGGGACATGAAACCCACATTTTTTCTTTCATGATTTAGAAAGAGCATGCCATTTTAAACAACTTTCTAATTTCATTCCATTATCTAATTTGTTTTATTCTCTTGATATTCTTTGCTGAAAAGCATATCTAGATAGGCTCAGTAGCTGCCGATTGGTTCCTGTACATAGAAGCCTCATGTGATTGGCTCACCCATGTGCATTGCTTTTTCTTCAACTAAGGATATCTAAAAAATGAAGCAAAATAAATAATAGAAGTAAATTGTAATGTTGTTTAAATTTGTATTCTCTATCTGAATCCTGAAATTATTTTTTGGGGTTTAGTGTCCCTTTAACTCCTGACTTTTTTCTGCGGCTGGAGTCTTGTCGTTAGATTTCTAACGCTCACTTCAGCCAAGACTCTAAATACCGGCGTTAGGAAGATCCCATTGAAAAGATAGGATACGCAATTGGCATAAGGGGATCTGCGGTATGGAAAAGTCGCGGCTGGAAAGTGAGCGTTAGACCCTTTCCTGACTGACTCTAAATACCAGCGGGCGGTAAAAACCAGCATTAGGAGCCCTTAACGCTGGTTTTGACGGCTACCGCAGAACTCTAAATCTAGGCGCTAATCTAGAATAAACTACCAATGGCCCTTAAAGGGGCCTTTTTTAGGGCATTGTCCTAAAGATATCAGCTCTTTTGGTGAAAAAAAATACAAATACCCACTAACGTTACAAGCCCTTACCCCCCCCAAACCCACAAAATAAAAATAAAAAACTATCTAAAAAACCTCAGCTACCCATTGCCCTGAAAAGGTCATTTGTATGGGCATTTAGCTCTTTTACTGCCCAAACTCTAATCTAAAAATAAAACCCACCCAAAAAAACCCTAAAAAAACCTAACACTAACCCCAAGACGATCCACTTAGTTTTTGAAGTCCCGCTTGAACAATCTTCATCTCGGCGAAGAATTAGAGCTGCTTAAATCCTATTGGCTGATTTGAACAGTCAATAGGATTTTAGCAGCTCTAATTCCTATTGGCTGATTCAAATTTTTCAAGGGACACCATCTTGGATTGCGTACCTTGCATTGAAGATTTAGTATACGGCGGCAACCGTATGAAGAGGATGCTCCGCACCGGATGTGTTCAGGATGGACCCGCCCTGCACCGCCAGGATCAAGATAGAAGATGCCGCCTGGATGAAGACTTCTCGCCGCCTGGATGAGGACTTCTTTGCCGGGATGAAGATAAGGGCAATGGGTAGCTTAAGTTTGTTTGTTTTTTTAGATTTAGGTTTTTTATTTTGGGGGGATGGTTGGGTGGTGGGTTTTACTGTTAAGGGGGGTCTTTGTATTTTTTAACAGTTAAAAGAGCTGTTAAACTTAGGGCAATGCCCTATAAAAGGCCCTTTTAAGGGCCATTGGTAGTTTATTGTAGGCTAGGGCTTTTTTTATTTTGGGTGGGCTTTTTTATAATGGGTATTAGAATAGAAATACTTTTTATTATTTTTGATAATTAGTTTGTTATTTTCTGTAATTTAGTGTTTGTTATTTTTTGTAATTAGATACTTTGTGATTTTTAGAGTAGTGTTAGCATGTTTTTAATGTGTAGTTTAGTTTATTTAATTGGTAGTTAGTTTAATTTTATTTTAATAATTATATTAGTTTAATTGTTAGTTTAAACTTAGTTTTCTTAATTTGACAGGTAAGTTTTAATTTAATTTAAACTAGGGAAATTGTAATTTTAATATAACGTTAGGGGGCGTTAGGTTTAGGGGTTACTAGTTTAATTTATTATATTTCGTGGGGGCTTTCGGTTTAGGCTTAATAACTTTAGTATAGTGGTGACGATGTCGGGGAGCAGCGGAATAGGGGATTAATACATTTTCTTAGTGGTGGCGATGTTGGGAGTGGTAGATTAGGGGTTAATACGTTTAGGGGTTAATAGGTAGTTTATGGGTGTTAGTGCACTTCGTAGCAGTTTAGTTATGAGTTTTATGTTATAGCTTTGTAGCCTAAAACTCATAACTGCTGACTTTAGATGGCGTTACGGATCTTGGGCCCGATCCGATATGCAGCCTCGCCCGCAAATGCCGGTGATGCTGAATTTTGCACTGGTTTGGTATCCTATATACGGCGTAACCTAGAAGTTACGCCCGTATATTTCTGTCGTCGCCCGTAGTTTTTTGGGCCATAGGCAGGTATACCAAATCAGCGCAGTTTGGTATCCAATATACAGCGTAAGGACTTACGTGGCGAAAATGGAGAAATCTTACTCCATTTTCACCTTGCCACAAAAAGCAGCCGTAGTAAGCCTTACGCTGTGTATTGGAGCCCCGTAACTCCCTAAACTAGCTACAAAATAAACCTAACACCTAACGCATGCGCCATGTCTATCTACCTGTCAACCGCGATCCCCCGCCGCATCCCTAATAAAGTGTTTAACCCCTAAACCGCCGCTCCCGGACCCCGCTGCTACCTACAATAAAAGTATAACCCCCTAATGTGAGCTCCATACCCCGCCGCCAACTACATTAAACTACCCCCTAAAGTGAGCCCCTTACACCGCCGCCATCTATTTTAAAATTATTAACACCTAATTTAATCCCCCTACACCGCCGCCAGCTATATTAAATTAATTAACCCCTAATTTAATCCCCCTACACCGCCGCCAGCTATATTAAATTATTTAACCCCTAAATTACTAAACTATCCCTACCACTAAACCTAAGTCTAACCCTACAAATAGCCCTGAAAAGGACTTTTTGCGTGACATTACCCCAAAGTAACCAGCTCTATTAGATCTATAGGTTGGCCTAAGCGCCTGATGAGAACCTTTGAGCCTGGGGGTGGGTGACTCCTAGCTGTTACCCAGAAAAGAATATAGTAAGAAAGTAAGAGAACCCAGGCGCCTACCCTAAGGAGGCTAAGCTATAAGTTATGGGAGACCAGAGAGTGGCTAAAAATTAATTTAATAAATCTTCACAAAATCATTAAAATCAGGTTACAGTTGAGTTAAGAACAATAGATTAAAAAACACAATTTTATACTTCATGGATCCATGAGCAAGAATAAAGGTAATAACAAATTGATAGTGCAAATGATCAGACAAATAACAGTAAAATATATAACGAATAAAAACAGTAATACAAACAATAATGGAGCATCAATCAATCCAGTAAATTAAAAATGTGACAGACCCTTCTGTCAGGACTGAAGGAGTTAATTGTGTTTAGCTAAGAAACTAATTTCTAAAGACAGAGTTGCTGGCTCCAGCTATAATCTAATTAGTGCTAAGCATTCTATTGTTTGATCACCTCCAGAGAGAAAACGCCTAAGTGATAAGAAGGGCCAAGAGTGTCTTGTGGTTGAAGTGTTTAAGTAATATAATTCTATTGTATCATGTCAAAGGGCTTGTTCCCTCCATGTAATGTACAACAGTCTTTCAACCCCCATCTGGGGGGGTGTCAAACCTGTATAAATACTAGGCATCTAGCCTTTAATAAATGTCATTCTGTTTTAAACCTGAAACTGGCTGGGTTGTGAATTGCTGATTCCCTATGCAGGACATTGTTCCCTGGTACTAACCCTTGGTACACTGATGGTACCGTAACAATTGGTGGCAGCGACGGAATGAACCTTATCGCCCAGAAGAGCAACTACACAAGCCAGTAACCTCAGGAAGAGGGGGATTATTACAATACTGACTAAGATGGAAAAGAGAAAAGTAAATTTTGCAGCTTTTAAAAACTTCCTGGAAACAGAAGGAGAGATTGATGGGTACCTTGCGGATTTTGAGAGGCAATGTGCACTACACAAGGTACCCGCAGAGGACTGGGTCACGATATTATCTGGAAAATTATCCGGCCGGGCCAGAGAGGCTTTTCGGGCCATTCCAGATGAGGAAGTCAGGGATTATAATACTGTAAAAGAGGCTCTGCTCTCCAGGTATGCGGTTACACCGGAGGCATACCGGAGGCGGTTCAGAGACACTGTTAAAGTAGCTGGAGATTCCTACCTTGAGTGGGCATGTAAGGTGCACCGCACAGCAGCTCACTGGATAGCGGGGTGCCAAGCCGTATCTGGGGAAGAGGTGCTGCAGCTATTCCTGTTGGAACATTGCTTCGACAAGTTACCCGCAGGAGTTCGAGAGTGGGTTCGGGACCGTAAACCCTCCACCCTGCAGGAAGCGGCTCGCTTGGCAGATGAGTATACGGATGCCCGCAAACTGGACACTGCTACCACTAAGCCCCCTGCTAGAGTGGAGTACAGACCCCCAGTCACCCCAGCAGCTGCCAGTTACCAAACCCCGGCGCACCGCTATACCACACGGCCTCCGGCCACGAACTACTCTCAGAGAGCCCTGTTCAATTTGCGGTGCTACTCACAACCTATTCGGTGCTTTAGATGTAAGCAACTAGGGCACAAAAGACCAGAGTGTCCCCTAAACGCAGCGAACCAAGCGCAGTCCTGGAGAAGACCCGCCGGCGGAATCCCACGTAATCCTCAGCCTGCGGCCCGCTACGTAGAGGCGCAAGAATGCTGGAGCATCCTACATGAGGCAGACCTTGTGCAAGCTGCCCACCGGAATAACCGGCAACTGGTTAAAGTGAATGGGAAGGAGGTCAGTGGTCTACGGGATACTGGTGCTACCATGACCTTGCTTCAAAAGAACTTGGTGTCTGAGAAACAGTACACTGGAGACACTGTGGCTGTGAGGGTAGCAGGGGGCGATGTGTTCAGCCTACCTGTTGCCAGGGTACATTTGGATTGGGGAGTGGGCGCTAGACCTGTGAATGTGGGGGTCAAGAAGGACTTACCTGCTGATGTTCTTCTTGGAAATGACTTGGCCCCCCTTGTTTCTGCCTACGCTCCTATGGGTCCCGCTGATGTTAACTCTGTGACTACCCGTGCCCAGATCCGTGCAGCAGAGACTGACCCACCTGCTGCTAAGCCCCAGGACGCTGATCTCAGTAAATCTCTATCCGCTATTGATATGTGGAGGTCCCGTTACAATGCGCTGATGAAGGAGAAGAGGAGCGCAGAGGAAAAAGCACGTTTAGAACGTGAATCTCTGCTAGACAAGCTGCACCGACAGACTGCAGAAAACACCAGCTTGAGAGTGGGACATGAAACCTTAAAGACAAACTTAGCGACACTTGAGGAGAAGCTGACGCTGGCTCATAGTGAGGTGCAGCAACTCAAGGGCACCCTATGTCAGTATGAAGGGATTGTGGATACCTATAAAGAGCAGGTACAGAAAACTCGTAAAGAAGCTGATGGGATTTTGAAGGACTGTTTAGCCCTAGTCTGGGCACTGAGGAAGTTGAACCCTTCTTTGTATGGACAGGAATTCTCTCTCATAACGGGAATACAGATGGATTGTCCTGGCAAACTGACATGCCTACCACCTCCTAGTCCGGTCATCCCCAGGTTGACCCGCCAAAGGGTCAAGCCGGGTCTGCCGGAGTGTTCCACAACGGGGGAGATATGTGACAGACCCTTCTGTCAGGACTGAAGGAGTTAATTGTGTTTAGCTAAGAAACTAATTTCTAAAGACAGAGTTGCTGGCTCCAGCTATAATCTAATTAGTGCTAAGCATTCTATTGTTTGATCACCTCCAGAGAGAAAACGCCTAAGTGATAAGAAGGGCCAAGAGTGTCTTGTGGTTGAAGTGTTTAAGTAATATAATTCTATTGTATCATGTCAAAGGGCTTGTTCCCTCCATGTAATGTACAACAGTCTTTCAACCCCCATCTGGGGGGGTGTCAAACCTGTATAAATACTAGGCATCTAGCCTTTAATAAATGTCATTCTGTTTTAAACCTGAAACTGGCTGGGTTGTGAATTGCTGATTCCCTATGCAGGACATTGTTCCCTGGTACTAACCCTTGGTACACTGATGGTACCGTAACAAAAAACAATAATAATGGCAGTCTTAAATAATCAATAGTAGATGTTAAAAATGAAAGAGTTCATATAAATCCAAAAAAGTGCTAAGAGCAAAAAGTGTTTTTGAAATCCTGTAATATACAATTGAAGTGCAAATCCAATTAATTTTTTTTTTGTAATCCAATACTAGAAGAAAGTCAAATCCAAATGGGTGACGAAAATCTTATAAAAAATAAGACGAAAGGCGTGAAAAATATATATATAATAAGTGGCAGTCAAACAATGATGATCAAAAAAATGACGAAATTAGTGGCAAAAAAACAAAGTATATGGTGTTCAAAAAAGGTGAGAGTAAATCCACAATCTTCAAACAAGTGCCAACAATAACTGGGAAAGTGATCTTCAAGTAAAAGAAAAAGAAAAAGAAAAAGGGGGAACAGACGATCCACCTGTGGAAAAAACAAAACAAAATATAGTGTAGAATGTCCTAAACAAATAGCAAATAATAGAATAAGGCTTACCAGTGCTGGTCTACGCGTTTCGGCCCGTACTAGGCCTTTCTCAAGACTGGTTTGTAAATGCTAAAGGTGGCCTTATATAGGGTGCTGTACCGGATATTGCAAAGTTGTTTACTTCCGGTATCTTAATCTTACGATTTTTATCAATAAAAACAAACTATAGACTGAATTCAATTGAATTTCAGAGGGGAGACAAGAGATCTTCCGAAACCTAATAATCTTTATAGCTTTGTCGATTACTTGACTGAAATATTAGCTCCGTTAAACTCGTGACGTCATTTCCGGTACAGGTTAATTATTCCGATCGTGGAATGGTGATCGTGGACTTCTATGAGTATAAAATTTTGATTCGGGATGTTGAATATGATTAAATTGGGTATTAGAGTTGGTGACAATTGAACAGGAGTGGTTTAAGCTCACTATAACTGGGTCCGTGAACGGACCAACCTGATTGGTCGTGACGTCACGACATAGGGTATGCGCCTTTGATTGGGTCTGGGGAAAGGTGTGTCTGTTATTCCTTCAGTCTCAATAACATGTGTTAAGGGCTACGTGAATGGCCCTGTTTAGAGGTGTGTGGCTTCTGTCCTTTTTGGATTGGAGGTTGGAAATGAAGCGTATTGGGACAGATGAAAGTAATAAACAGATAAACATACTGACATTTTTCTGTGGCGATATTACCTAAGCGGAGTTGAAATTCCTTAATGTAAATAGTGACAGGGTTGATGCAATGTCAAACATTTCATCATGCAGCATGTAACACACTAAATTTACTAAAATGAAAGTGTATTGTAAACCATTTGATTTACTTGTAGTTTAGCGATTAGCCTAGTGAATCATAAAGGAAAAATCAATGATCAATACTGCGCGTGTGTATTAAAGTGTTGGTTGCGCATGAGAATATCCAATCTAGTTGCAAATAATTAAATTTTGTTTAAGAATTATAAGGGTATCCAATCTTGTTGCAAATCACTAAATATAATTTCAGGGTAGAGAAGGGGGAGCAGTCTAGAAATTAGTTGTTGTATGAAGTGTAACACCTTCTCTAAGGAACAACTATATTAAAATATACAGGAAGGTTTTTATATATAAATACAAGCTCACGATTGAGAATTCTAGACACTTCTATAAAAATTGGATTTTTTTCACCAAAAGACTGACGATTCAAGAAAAAATGAGGACGATTCTTTATACCTATACTTGAATGACTAATGAGAATGAGGACAATTCTATCAGCCATATTAATAACTGGCAATATGTTTGAGGGAAGGGGTAGGGACAAGTCCTTTTAAATCGGTTTAGCTGTTCTTGCTTACTCATAGATATTTAGTTGCAGAATAAGAATGAATTCTAAAAGGATTGATGTAAAAAATTAGAAATCTTTTAAAAAATATATATACACTCTGTGTGTGGTAATCAGAGGTGGGAAATTAACTGTTTCAGAAATAACAATAATATTGAGTAGCTGACAGTTTAGAAACCTCTATATTGAGGTCTTAGGAGAATTTGATTTTGGAGAAAGAATGTTGGAGAAAGAATGATGGGTGTAGCTTAGAAGGGGAAGATTCACAACCGGATAGAAGAGGGATGTGTATAAATCCCACAGTTATAATGATTTTGGTTAAATAAAATAGAATAGGTCAGAGATTCAGATGGACACTATTTCATCAAGCCTAAAAAATGTGTGTTCCACATTCAAACAATGGCTAGTTTGGCCTATACAGTTAGGAATGGATCTAGAAGTCCTTTCGGAGACTTAAATGGGAGCTAAAGGGTCTAGTGATGTAGTATAGTGGTTTTGACCCTAGTGAAACAAAAATAATCTGACTTTGTCACTAAGTAAAATTGTACTATTGACCAGCTTGTAGCCGTGTGTTTAAGCTTAGAGTATAGGTCAGAGCCTAATCTTGAGGCATAATCTTAGAGAGAGGATACTATCTAATAGTTGGTCGAAGGAGAGTGATTTTCTAAATGTTAAGAGCACCAGTGTTTATAGTCTAGGGAATGGATAAACAGTTCATATGGTCAAACCATATTAAAAAGATGCAACAGATCTTCTTTATTGTTGAGACCTCTTGGATACAGACAATCTAGGTTGAAGATCCACCTAGATTCAGCTGTGAGGAGTTTCTTTTCATAATGGCCTCCTCTCCAATCTTTTTTGATCTTCTGTATTCCTAGAAAGGTCAGCTCTTTGATATTCCCTTTGTGTTTATCGGCAAAATGTTTATATAAGGCTGTATCCGTGTTCAATTTTTCAATGAGCAACAGGTGTTCACGTATCCTGTCCTTCAGAGTTCTTGATGTTTGGCCCACATATTGTAGGCCACATGAACATTGAAGCATGTATATTATACCTTTGTCTTGGCATCTGATTAGATCGTTAATTTTATGTACTTCTTTGGTGTTATGGCAGCTAAACGATGCTGCTTTGATGCCTTGCTTGCAAGCCTTGCACGATACACATGGGAAAAACCCTTTTATTTCTTTTCCGAATATGTTTTTTACTCCAGAGGTCTTTTTCGGGGCTATTCTGTTTTTCAAATTTTTGGTTTTCCTGTAGATAAACCTAGGTTGTATAGGTAGTTTTTCGCCTATTATGTCACCATCCTTCAGTATACCCCAATGTTTTCTGAATATATTTTCAATGATGTTTTTGTTGTCACTGTATTCTGTGATCATTGGGATGTTAAGATTTTCGTCATCTGTCATCGTTGTAGATTTCTTATATTTCGTAAGTTTGGTTCTATCAATCATCCCAACTTCTTGGATTTTCTGGTCTAATATGGTCTCGTTGTACCCTCTCTCTAGAAATTTGGATTTAATTAGTGTTGCCTGTTCTTCCCATTTATCTGCAGTAGAACAGTTTTTCCTCATCCTTAATAATTGTCCTTTTGGAATGTTATTTTTCCAATTATGGTGATGGCAACTTGTCATGTGGATATAATTGTTGCTATCTACCTCTTTGAAGTGTGTTGAGGTCTCCAACTTCCCTTTTACAACTTCGATTTTCAGATCGAGGAAAATTACTTCAGTAGTGCTACTGACGTATGTAAATTGCAAATTATTTGTGTTTCTGTTCATGACTTCAAAGGTAAAATCAAGATCCATTTGTGTCCCCTTCCAAATGATGAGTATGTCGTCAATGTAACGACGGTAGAGGACCAGGTCCGCGCTAGCTGGGCAGGACTCCCAAAATATATGCTCCCATTTGCCCATGTAAAGGTTAGCATAGCTAGGCGCGAACCTGGTCCCCATTGCTTTACCACAAATTTGTTGGTAGTAGTGACCATCATCACAAAAATAATTGTGAGTCAGTATATATTGAATGCTGTCCAGAATGAAGTTCCTTTGTTCTTCTGGAACTTCTCTATCCTTCTTGAGAAAGTATTCGACACCTTCTAACCCTTCTTGATGTGGGATACACGTATATAATGACGTGACGTCACAGGTGGCTAGAATGTAGCCTTCTTCCCACACTATATCTTCCAATAAATTTAAAACCTGGGTAGAATCTTTGAGGTGGGATGGTAGTTGTCGGACGTATCTCTGTAGATTCAGGTCAACATATTCAGATAAGTTGCTACTTAATGATCCAATGCCCGAAATGATTGGTCTTCCTGGGGGCTTCTGTAGCGATTTGTGGATCTTCGGTAGGTGATATATCACAGGAGTGATGGGATGGTTAATATTGATGTAGTTGTACTCTTTGTCGTTGAGAATCCCCATCTCTTTCGCTTTATCTAGTATCGTCAGTAATTCTTTCCTGTATGTTTCCAACGGATTGGAGAGCAATTTGCAATATGTTTTTTGATCGCTTAGTATTCTTTCATTCTCCAGTTTATAATCGGTCCTGTTCATAACAACGATTCCTCCTCCCTTGTCTGCTGGTTTGATACTCAGATCATAGTTGTTCTCAAGTTCTTTGATTGTTTTCAACTGTTGAGTGGTTAAGTTGTGTTTCCTTATTTTTAGTTTTCTCAGTTGGATGTCCCTTATTTCTCTACATACTATATTCTCGAAGGATTCTATAGCTGCTCCTTTGCTAGCAGTTGGATAGAAGGTTGACTTCGGTTTAAGCCGAAACACGTAGACCAGCACTGGTAAGCCTTATTCTATTATTTGTTATTTGTTTAGGACATTCTACACTATAATTTTATTTTGTTTTTTCCACAGGTGGATCGTCTGTTCCCCCTTTTTCTTTTTCTTTTCATTTCACTTGAAGATCACTTTCCCAGTTATTGTTGGCACTTGTTTGAAGATTGTGGATTTACTCTCACCTTTTTTGAACACCATATACTTTGTTTTTTTGCCACTAATTTCGTCATTTTTTTGATCATCATTGTTTGACTGCCACTTATTATATATATATTTTTCACGCCTTTCGTCTTATTTTTTATAAGATTTTCGTCACCCATTTGGATTTGACTTTCTTCTAGTATTGGAATACAAAATTTTTTTTAATTGGATTTGCACTTCAATTGTATATTACAGGATTTCAAAAACACTTTTTGCTCTTAGCACTTTTTTGGATTTATATGAACTCTTTCATTTTTAACATCTACCATTGATTATTTAAGACTGACATTATTATTGTTTTTAATTTACTGGATTGATTGATGCTCCATTATTGTTTGTATTACTGTTTTTATTCGTTATATATTTTACTGTTATTTGTCTGATCATTTGCACTATCAATTTGTTATTACCTTTATTCTTGCTCATGGATCCATGAAGTATAAAATTGTGTTTTTTAATCTATTGTTCTTAACTCAACTGTAACCTGATTTTAATGATTTTGTGAAGATTTATTAAATTAATTTTTAGCCACTCTCTGGTCTCCCATAACTTATACCTTAGCCTCCTTAGGGTGGGCGCCAGGGTTCTCTTACTTTCTTACTATATTCTTTCCTGGGTAACAGCTAGGAGTCACCCGCCCCCAGGCTCAAAGGTTCTCATCAGGCGCTTAGGCCAACCTATAGATCTAACATTCACCTCTCCTAGCCTGTCCTTAGCAGCCAATCTCTTTAGTACCCACCTACTTGTCCCAGATGGATTCACTTAATTCACTCAGGCAGGATGTCCTTATAGATGTCAACCAACACACCAAACTGATTAGCATCGAAGTTGAGGAAGATGACACTATAGACATTCAGTCTATTTTCAAAGACTTAGAAAAATTATTAATTTCAGAAGTCAAATATAAGGCTGAAATATCCTTTTTTTTAAAAATGCTTGGAACTAGACATTATACCAAAGGGACTTGTCACTCATAAAGAGTGCGCCTTCCCTTTATCTGATTCCATCTCTGAGAAATGGAGAATGGTGTTAATTAACACATGAAGACAGCTAATAAAGCTAATTATTGAATACAGAGAATCTCTTGCTATAGAGATGGATCATGAGATTAAAGAGAATGAAGCAATATTGCTTAATCTAGAACACTCTGGACATGAGTCCAAAGATCTTGCAGACAAGAGAGACAATTTAGTTAAATTCACTCAGCCAATGAACCAATCAGCCAATCGGATTGAACTTGAATCTGATTGGCTGATTCAATCAGCCAATTAGATTTTTCTACCTTAATTCCGATTGGCTGATAGAATCCTATCAGCCAATCGGAATTCGACGGACACCATCTTGGATGACGTCATTTAAAGGAACCTCATTCGTCGGGAAGTCGTCGTGCCGGATGGATGCTCGGCGGCGGAGGAGCGAAGAAAGAAGATTGAAGATGCCGCTTTGCTTGAAGACATCACCGGATGGAAGAAGACTCCGCCCGGATCGGATGAAGAGTTCTGCCCGGCGGGGTGAATACAAGGTAGGGAGATCTTCAGGGGGGTAGTGTTAGGTTTATTTAAGGGGGGTTTGGGTTAGATTAGGGGTATGTGGGTGGTGGGTTGTAATGTTGGGGGGTGGTATTGTGGGGGTTTTTTCAGGCAAAAGAGCAGTTTTCTTTGGGGCATGCCCCGCAAAAGGCCCTTTTAAGGGCTGGTAAGGTAAAAGAGCTAACTTTTTTAATTTAGAATTGGGCAGGGAATTTTTTTTATTTTGGGGGGCTTTATTATTTTATTAGGGGGCTTAGAATAGGTGTAATTAGCTTAAAAATCTTGTAATCTTTTTTTTATTTTTTGTAATTTAGTTTAGTTTATTTAATTGTATTTTAGTTAGATATTTGTAGTTTATTTAATTTATTGATAGTGTAGGTGTATTTGTAACTTAGGTTAG
The DNA here is from genome assembly GCF_027579735.1 of Bombina bombina. NCBI lineage: Eukaryota > Metazoa > Chordata > Amphibia > Anura > Bombinatoridae > Bombina > Bombina bombina. Next base: position 1,159,878,277 of record NC_069503.1, read on the forward strand.
GATTTATTTTACAGGTAAATTGGTAATTATTTTAACTAGGTAGCTATTAAATAGTTATTAACTATTTAATAGCTATTATACCTAGTTAAAATAAATACCACGTTACCTGTAAAATAAATATAAACCCTAAAATAGCTACAATGTAATTATTAATTATATTGTAGCTATCTTAGGGTTTATTTTATAGGTAAGTATTTAGATTTAAATAGGAATATTTTAATTAATAATATTAATATTAGATTTATTTTAATAAGAGTTTAGTTAGGGATGTTAGAGTTAGATAGGGTTATTATACTTAATATATATATATAATATAATAACTATATTAACCCTAATATAATTAGGGTTAATATAGTTAATATATATAATATAATAACTATATTAATATAGTTAATATAGCTGGCGGCGGTGTAGGGGGATTAGATTAGGGGTTAATGTGTTTAATATAGGTGGCGGCGGTGTAGGGGGATTAGATTAGGGGTTAATACATTTATTATAGGTGGCGGCGGTGTAGGGGGATTTAGATTAGATGCAAAAGAGCAGTTTACTTTGTGACAAAGCCCCGCCAAAAGACTTTTTAAGGGCTGGTAAAAGAGCTGAATTCTTTGGGGCATGCCCCGCAAAAAGCCCTTTTAAGGGCTGGCAATAGAGCAGTTTACTTTGGGGTAATGCCACGCAAAAAGCCCTTTTCAGGGCTATTTTATGGGTTAGACTTAGGTTTAGTGGTAGGGATAGTTTAGTATTTTAGGGGTTAAATAATTTAATATTGCTGGCGGCGGGGTAGGGGGATTAGATTAGGGGTTAATTAATTTAATATAGGTGGCGGCGGAGTAGGGGGATTAGATTAGGGGTTAAATAATTTAATATAGGTGTCGGCGGGGTAGGGGGATTAAATTAGGGGTTAATAATTTTGAAATAGATGGCGGCGGGGTAGGGGCTCACTTTAGGGGGTAGGTAAGGTAGATGGCGGCGGGGTAGGGGCTCACATTAGGGGGTTATAAATTTAATATAGCTGGCGGCGGGGTCCGGGAGTGGCGGTTTAGGGGTTAATACATTTTTTATTGTTAAGATAGTGAGGGGGGATAGCGGATAGAGGGTTAGTCGTGTCGGGCTATGTTTGGGAGGTGTGTTAGACAGTGCGGGTGATTTTATAACTTAGTCAGGTTTTGTAGGCGCCGGCAGTTTCTAAAGTGCCGTAAATCACTGGCGACTCCAGAAATTTGTACTTACGCAGATTTCTGGACATCGCTGGTTTATCCGACTTACGGCACTTTAGCATCTGACGGCACCGTATATAGGATAGCTCGAGTTGCGAGCTGAAACTGCGGGCGGCGGGGGTTCCCTCGCTTGCGCCGCAAACTATGCTGCATATCGGATCGCGCCCCTTGTCGTTTTAGTCTGGAACACCGTTTTTTAGCCAGAACGCAAAACTCGTAATACCAGCGCTATGGGAATCCCATCAAAAAACATAATTTTTACGAGTGCGGGACTGTTGAGTTACAGGCTAAAAGGCTTGCGGTACAGCTATACTGATAAGACTCGTAATGGCTGCGGTGCTGTTTTACCACTGAAATGGCCATATTTTTAGCGTTAAAAGATGAACGCACAGACTTGTAATCTAGCTGACAATGTTTATGTCTAGTGATTTCTGAGTGAAGTTGTGCTAGGGAATCAGTATTGCCAGCGTTAAATAAATACCATGGGGTAGATTTAGTAAGCAGCGGAGGCGGCATTCTATGCCCATTGTTTCTGGCTGCTCCTTAACTTCTCCACCACCTTTTACGATCAGGATGATTGACAGCCCCTGCTAGCGGTGGATTGGCCGTGAATGAGTAGGGGGCGGCATTGCACAAGCATTTCACTAGAAATGCTTGTGCAATGTTAAGTGAAGTCGAGCGGACATGATTCGCTACATCATATCCTCAAATCCTGAGTTACAAGTACCAGTAGAGATACATAACCAAATCCTTAGTTACAAGTACCAGTAGAAATACATAACCAAATAAACCAAACCCTGAGGTTACAAGTACCAGTAGAGTTACATAACCAAATCCTTAGTTACAAGTCCAGTAGAAATACATAACCAAATAAACCAAACCCTGAGGTTACAAGTACCAGTAGAGTTACATAACCAAACCCTGAGGTTACAAGTACCAGTAGAGATACATAACCAAATAAACCAAACCCTGAAGTTACAAGTACTAGTAGAGATACATAACCAAATAAATCAATCCCTGAAGTTACAAGTACCAGTAGAGATACATAACCAGATCCTGAGTTACAAGTACCAGTAGAAATACATAACCAAATAAACCAAACCCTGAGGTTACAAGTACTAGTAGAGATACATAAACAAACCCTGAGTTACAAGTACCAGTAGAAATACATAACCAAACCCTGAGGTTACAAGTACCAGTAGAAATACATAACCAAATAAACCAAACCCTGAGGTTACAAGTACCAGTAGAGATACATAACCAAATAAACCAAACCCTGAGGTTACAAGTACCAGTATACAGGGAGTGCAGAATTATTAGGCAAATGAGTATTTTGACCACATCATCCTCTTTATGCATGTTGTCTTACTCCAAGCTGTATAGGCTCGAAAGCCTACTACCAATTAAGCATATTAGGTGATGTGCATCTCTGTAATGAGAAGGGGTGTGGTCTAATGACATCAACACCCTATATCAGGTGTGCATAATTATTAGGCAACTTCCTTTCCTTTGGCAAAATGGGTCAAAAGAAGGACTTGACAGGCTCAGAAAAGTCAAAAATAGTGAGATATCTTGCAGAGGGATGCAGCACTCTTAAAATTGCAAAGCTTCTGAAGCGTGATCATCGAACAATCAAGCGTTTAATTCAAAATAGTCAACAGGGTCGCAAGAAGCGGGTGGAAAAACCAAGGCGCAAAATAACTGCCCATGAACTGAGAAAAGTCAAGCGTGCAGCTGCCAAGATGCCACTTGCCACCAGTTGGGCCATATTTCAGAGCTGCAACATCACTGGAGTGCCCAAAAGCACAAGGTGTGCAATACTCAGAGACATGGCCAAGGTAAGAAAGGCTGAAAGACGACCACCACTGAACAAGACACACAAGCTGAAACGTCAAGACTGGACCAAGAAATATCTCAAGACTGATTTTTCTAAGGTTTTATGGACTGATGAAATGAGAGTGAGTCTTGATGGGCCAGATGGATGGGCCCGTGGCTGGATTGGTAAAGGGCAGAGAGCTCCAGTCCGACTCAGACGCTAGCAAGGTGGAGGTGGAGTACTGGTTTGGGCTGGTATCATCAAAGATGAGCTTGTGGGGCCTTTTCGGGTTGAGGATGGAGTCAAGCTCAACTCCCAGTCCTACTGCCAGTTTCTGGAAGACACCTTCTTCAAGCAGTGGTACAGGAAGAAGTCTGCATCCTTCAAGAAAAACATGATTTTCATGCAGGACAATGCTTCATCACACGCGTCCAAGTACTCCACAGTGTGGCTGGCAAGAAAGGGTATAAAAGAAGAAAATCTAATGACATGGCCTCCTTGTTCACCTGATCTGAACCCCATTGAGAACCTGTGGTCCATCATCAAATGTGAGATTTACAAGGAGGGAAAACAGTACACCTCTCTGAACAGTGTCTGGGAGGCTGTGGTTGCTGCTGCACGCAATGTTGATGGTGAACAGATCAAAACACTGACAGAATCCATGGATGGCAGGCTTTTGAGTGTCCGTGCAAAGAAAGGTGGCTATATTGGTCACTGATTTGTTTTTGTTTTGTTTTTGAATGTCAGAAATGTATATTTGCGAATGTTGAGATGTTATATTGGTTTCACTGGTAAAAATAAATAATTGAAATGGGTATATATTTGTTTTTTGTTAAGTTGCCTAATAATTATGCACAGTAATAGTCACCTGCACACACAGATATCCCCCTAAAATAGCTATAACTAAAAACAAACTAAAAACTACTTCCAAAACTATTCAGCTTTGATATTAATGAGTTTTTTGGGTTCATTGAGAACATGGTTGTTGTTCAATAATAAAATGAATCCTCAAAAATACAACTTGCCTAATAATTCTGCACTCCCTGTAGATACTAAACCAAATCCTGAAAGTTACAAGTACCAGTAGAGATACATAACCAGATCCTGAGTTCCAAGTACCACTAGATACATAACCAAATAAACCAAACCCTGAGGTTACAAGTACTAGTAGAGATACATAAACAAACCCTGAGTTACAAGTACCAGTAGAAATACATAACCAAACCCTGAGGTTACAAGTACCAGTAGAAATACATAACCAAATAAACCAAACCCTGAGGTTACAAGTACCAGTAGAGATACATAACCAAATAAACCAAACCCTGAGGTTACAAGTACCAGTATAGATACAAAACCAAATAAACCAAATTCTGAAAGTTACAAGTACCAGTAGAGATACATAACCAGATCCTGAGTTCCAAGTACCACTAGAGATACATAACCAAATAAACCAAACCCTGAGGTTACAAGTACCAGTAGAAATACATAACCAAACCCTGAGGTTACAAGTACCAGTAGAAATACATAACCAAAAAAAATAAACCCTGAGGTTACAAGTACCAGTATAGATACAAAACCAAATAAACCAAATCCTGAAAGTTACAAGTACCAGTAGAGATACATAACCAGATCCTGAGTTCCAAGTACCACTAGAGATACATAACCAAATAAACCAAACCCTGAGGTTACAAGTACCAGTTTAGATACATAACCAAATACACCAAATCCTGAGGTTACAAGTACCAGTATAGATACATAACCAAATAAAACAGATCCTGAGGTTACAAGTACCAGTTAAGATACATAATTAAAGAACCCAAATAATGTCCAGATATAGTGAAAACTAGAACTAAAAGACTGAGACACAAGGAGCCTATACTGGGACAATCCATCATACCAATATGTTAACCAGAATGGACCTCTTACTTTTCTCACTGCTAATAAAGAGCTACAGTCTACACATGTTAGTAATAGTGTGACACTAAACACAGGAAAGGACATAGAACAGTGACATTGTGAATCTGAAAGACTGAAAACTGCAATAATGTCCTGAGAGCCACATAAATAACAGGTGTACATATATCTATATGAAAGGATGTGCTAGAGAATATCATGAGAAATGTACTTGTATCTCCCCACAAAACAAATTAGCTGAAGTAGCAGATATGATTGAAAAGTGTCCCTGATTCCAAAGATGAACAATGAGGGACCAAGAAGTAGAGTGATGTAAATATAAAATAATCTAGACGTATGAGAACTAGAACAAGAATTACAACAAAAGAACCATCTCCACCCCCATGTTCTCTCACCTCCCTGCATACTATCCACATTGAAGCTTTCACTGTTCTCACTGTTAGATGATTCGCTGTTGGATGATGCACTTTCTGCAGTTCCTTCTGTTCGCAGCCGGGGTCCCCCATGGAAGCTGACTTGAGCCTCTGTGAGACACAAAGGTAATCATGGAGAAAACCTCTATAGGTTCAGATAACATGGGACAAACTCTATAGTGGGTCTGTTATTACCTGATGTGGGTGTTTGTGTCTCTGTCACAGAAGGGGTATCAGCTGCAAGAGGACAATAATGAAACAATGAAAATAAAATGATCTTATAAGTATCACAGTACCTGTAGCATAGACCACCTACTGGTATCTAATGTGCGTTCATCTCTCCCTATAGACGTGTTAAGTCATGTTAGGTTTCTGCTCTATAAAGAGGTAACCTTGTAGCGGCTAAGCTAGGAACACAAGGAAAACAAGTATATATGGATATCCTGAGGGTGGTAGAGATGAGAAAGAGAATGTGGCCAAATCAACCAATAGTATCAGTGCATATTCCTGAATGTAAGTCAATTTGGTTGGTTGATTTAAATTGTAAGATTAACCAATAGGATAGTTCCATCAGTGAGTTGGATATTTCTTTCATAAAGGTGGTAAGAGTCAACGGTCCATTACTCCTGGGAATTATATTCCTGACCACTAGGAGAATGCAAAGATCCCTAAACTCCAAGAGCCCTTAAAACCCCTCCCACCTTACTGAAAATGAGTCTTGTATTTGCCTTCAGAGGAGGAGGGTGAAGAAGGGAGGTGTTCCAGGTGTTTGTCAGAAGGGTTCTCAGATCAAATTGAAGCCCAGTTTCCCCTCAGAGAGCTACTGTTTGGACACAAAGATGTTTTGGGTGTATGGGTAGTGGCACAAGAACACCTAACGGGAGTTAGTCACATGCCTACCACAGGTGTCGCAGGGACCAGTACCTAGCCTCCTCCTGTTGCTTCAAAATTATACTCCATATATATATATATATATATATATATATATAGTGCTTATCAAGCAAGTGTGGGGGTTGTTTGGCACCTGCTTAACCTGTGGTTATTAATAGGTAATCATTTATGGGTATATCAGAGCCTGGGGACAGTTATGTCAGGCATAGGTATTTAAATACCTTATTTCACTCTAGGTAGGCCTTGAGGTATGTTAAGTACATGTCAGCTTGTTTGCCCACGTCCCTTTTTTGCTCATCAATGTCGGGTTTTTGAAGCGCTTCATTTTTTAGCATACTTAGGGGTAGATTTATCATATGTCGAGCAGACATGATTCCCTGTAGCGTATCATGTCCGACCAACATCTTGTGAAATGCTTATGCAATGCCGCTAGCAGGGGGTGTCAATCATCCCAATCGGTTTGGATCAGGATGATTGTAGTCCTCTACCTAAAAGGTGGCGGAGAAGTTAAGAAGCAGCGGTATAACGACCGCTGCTTCTTAACCTTAGTTTCAGGCGGACCTGAAACCTCTTGCATAGAAAGCAGCATCCTGAAGCTTGCTTTAGCCTCTGGTAATGGGGTAAGTTTTTATTGCTTCCAAGAGCTGCTTTATTTGGGTGTAAGGTGTCTTTATTTATGCTGCCTTCATTATGTTTAAATCATTGTTTGTATTTTGATTTACTCATTACCTGCTGGTTAATATTTTTCATTATGGATCCTGTCCCCTCTTCTGTTATAATAGTACCTCAGAAGCTAGATCCTTTGAACACTTTCCTTCTAATATTAAGTGTATTTTGCAAGCTGGGTAATCTAATTCTCCCTGCTCATGTTTGCAAATCATGCATGGATCATCTAATGTATTCTGGTCAGTCTCATGCTGCTCTTGCTTCTAAGGGTATCTGTCCTCCCTCTGATTGTTCTCCATAGGGGCGTTTTTCATATTTTGCTCAAGGACTAAAAGATTTTGTTTGCTGTACTCTGAGATGTTGGCGGTTATGCCCCCTCCAAATATACATAAGAAGGTGGTTTCTGTTAATCCCTCTACTAGCTTACCTAGTTTAAGTAAGTCTAAGTCTGTTAAACTGAATGTTTTCAGATGATCAAGAGTCAGTCTTCAATCAAAAAACTGAATATTCCTCTTTTTTGTTTAAGCTTGAACACCTTTTTTATTTTTTAAGAGAACTGTTATGTTCTTTAGGAGCTCAGGATTCTAACTTCCTGAAGATGTCTGTTAAACAGCCGGATTTAATTTTTAAACCGTGTGTTAAATCTCCTGAAGTATTTCCAGTTTCTGATGCTATCCCTGAGATAATTTCTAAGAATGGTCTAAGACTTGTATCCCTTTTTTTATCCTGGTTAAAGATTTAAAAGAATATTTCCTTTGCCTGCTTCTAATTTATAGCTTTGGGAATATATTCCTAAAGTGGATGGGGATAGTTCAACTTTGGCCTCTGTACTTGAGGATTGTACCTCTTTTAGAGTTCCTATGGATAGGAAATTAGAGTCTTTGCATAGAAAGCCTTTTTCAGCAAGCAGATGTCTTTTTAGGCCAGCAATCAGTACTGCTTGCGTTGCTGCAGCCTCTACCCTTTGGTGTGAGGGTTTATTTGAACAGTTCTCTGAGGAAACTGCTGGTGATGAAGAGTTTTTCTAATTAATTAAAACTCTTGAAGACAGCAAATGTTTTTATATCCTGTTGATATTATTTAGGTCAATGCAAAAATATGGCACTTGCAGTTCTGACTAGAAGGTCCTTGTGGAATCATGTTCTGCTGAAATGGTTTCTAAATCTAGACTTGTGTTTGAGTCGGGTCTGGTCTGGATGTAATTTTTACTATGGTGATGGTGTGGGGGGCTTTCTCCCTCAGGATAAGAAGCCCAAGGTTAATTCTAGGGCTACTAACTCTTTTCATTCTTTTTATCAATCTAAGATCCAGATGTCCTCTTTACCCTGAAGCAAGGTTATTGTATTTTTTTTTCCTGGAAGCCTATCCCTAATTGGGACAGGTCTAAACAGTCCAAGAAGTCTGTTTCTACTTACAAGTCTGCATGAAGGTGTGGTCCCCATTCCAGATCTTCTGTTCTGGGGAAGATTATGCCTTTTTTCAGGGGCCTTGGTTTCATTCTGTTCCAGATCCATGGGTTCTGAACATTATTTCCGAAGATGAAAAATAGGTTTCAGACCGAGGCTTCCCAGGGGAAGGTTTTCCTCTGTCTCATGTTTCAAAGAATCTTGTAAAGGCAAGAGCCTTTTCTTAGATCTGGAATCTATGGGTGTAATACTTCCAGAACGGGAACAGGGTGAGGATTTCTATCTCAACCTCTTTATTGTTCCCAAGAAATAAGGAACTTAGAGACCAGTTTCTCAGGGTTCCTTTTTTCAAGATGGAAACTATCTTCATATAACTATTCACAGGGATCATCATTTTCAATTTGGGCTGGCTACCGCTCAGAGAATATTTTTAATTCTAAGGTTCTGGGGTCTCTTTTATATGTAAGAAGTATTTGTCAGGGTATTTTGATGGTTCCTTACCATAACGATATCTTTGAAGAGGCTCCATCTTCACATTTAGGAGTATCTCATACCATCAGACTTGTGTTGTTTCTTCTTTCCAAGGCGTTCTCTGTCCCCTCAGTTTAGAATTATTTTTCTGTGTGTAATAATTAACTCAGTATCCATGACACTTTCTTTGAAAGAACAAATGTTTCTCTCAGTTTGCGTAAATCTTCACTTAATTCCTCCTCCTTTTGTACTTCTTTCTATGGAAGTTTTAGGTCTAATGATTAACATCCCTAGATGTAATTCCTTTTGTTCGGTTTGACATGGGGCCTCTTAAGCTTTGTAAGCTAAAATAAGTCAATTATTTTTTTGGTGGATCAATCATCTGTCTATTGTACTGGGGGCATGCTTTTTTGTCCAAATTGGACTGTGATCTCGACAGATGCAAGTATTTTGGGTAGGGATGCAGTCTGAGGGTCCCAGAGAGCATAGGGAGTTTGGTAAATTTGGGTGACAAAGTTGTCCATAAATATTCTGGAACTCTGTGCACTTTTCAGGGTCCTTCACTTTTGTCCGCTCCTGAAAAGAGATTTATCTGTGTTTCCAGTCAGACAGACAATGTCACAGCAGTGGCTTACATCAATCACAACTCACAGTTCCCTGGTGATGAGGGAGGGTTCCCGAATTCTGGTGAGGGCAGAGAGTATTTCCATCATATAGAGAATGGTCTCTTCATCTTGAAGTATTCAGTCAGATTGTAGACCTGTGGTGTCTTTGGAACTAGATCTGATGGCTTCTCATTTGAACATCTAGCTCCCCAGATTCTTTGTGAGGTCCAGGGATCCTCAGGCAGTTTGTGGATGCTTTAGTTGCTCCTTGGTGGTTTTTGCGGCTTACCATTTTTTACCCTCTTGTTCTGTTACCAACGGTAATAGCCAGGATCAAGCAGGAGGTATCATCAGTAATCCTGATTTCTCCAGCTTTGCCTTGCAGAATTTGGTTTGCTGTTCTGGTACAGATGTCTAGTTGCCCTCCATGGCTTGTTCCTCTACGTCACAATCTTCTGTCTCAAGGTACATTTCTTTCATCAGGATCTAGAATCTCTAAACTTGATGGCTTGGCGATTGAATGCTTAGTTTTAAGACAGACATTTTTTTCTGATTCTGTCATTGAAACTTTGGTTCAGGCCCGTAAAACTGTGACAAGGAAGATTTATCACAAGATGTGGAAGGATTTTATTTCCTGGTGTATGGGACATGGGTTCAGTTGGCACTTTTTTTTAGAATTCCTAGAATTCTTGTTTGGATAAGGGTTTATCCACTAGTTATTTAAAGGGCCAAATCTCTGCTCTTTCTGTTTTCCAAGAAGATTGCTAAATTTCGGGATATTCAGAACTATATCCAGGCCTTAGTCAGGATTGATCCTGTGATTAAACCAATTTCTTCTCCATGGAATCTTAATTTGGTTTTCAGAATTTTGCAGCGTTCCCCTTTTGAAACTATGTATGTTCTGGATATTCAGCTTTTTCCTGGAGGGTTTTGTTTCTTTGGCTATTTCTTGTGCTAGAATTTCTGATTTGTCTGCTCTTTGTTGTTTTGAGAACTAAGGTTAACTTTTTGCCTAAAGTGGTTTCTTCTGTTAACTTCAATGTTTTCTCTTTTTGTCCTAATCCTAAGAATTCTAAGGAGAGGCTTCTTCATAATTTGGATGTGGTAATCTTCTAGCCTGTTTATTAATTTTTCTGGTTCCAGAAAGGGTCAGAAGGTTACTGCTGTTTCGTTAGCCACTTAGCTCCTAGTAAGCTTAATGAATCAAAAAGCATTAACTGTCTCAGTCTCCTAAACAGATATCTGCTTATTTTACCAGATCAGTTGCTTCATCATTGACCTTTAAGAATAAGACCTCTATTGATCAAATTTGCTAGGCAGATTTCTGGTCACCCTTACTTTTCTAAATTCTACCAATTTATGTTTTTGCTTCTTCTGAAGCAGCTTTATGTAGGTAAGTTCTTCAGGCAGCTGTTTCTGGGCTTTAATTAATTTTGTATATATAATTTTTCTACATAAAAAAACAAATCATCCACAGCTTGGGAATTAGTTACCAGTAGTGATGGATTGTGGACTCTCACCAACTTTATAAAAGAAAATATAATTTATGCTTACCTGATAAATTAATTTATTTCATGCTGGTGAGAGTCCACGACCCCCGCGCCCATTTTCTATTTTGATTGTGTTTTTCCAGTGGCAATTCGAGTATGCACCTCTTTTTTCCCTGGTCCTTTTTGTATTCCTCTTATGTTCTTTTCCTACATTTTTCCTTTCTGACATCAGAACAAACAGTAGCTCTCTTGAGGGGAAACTGGGTCTCAATTTGGTCTGAGAACCCTTCTCACAAACACCTGGAGCTCCTCCCTACTTCCTCCTCTGAAGGCAAAGACAAGGGGCAAGAGGTTTTAAGGGCTCTGAAAGTTTAGGGAATTTTGATGCCTCCAAGTGGCCATGATTATAATTCCCAGGAGTAATGGATTGTGGCAATGCCAAACAAATGACTATTTCTGCTTGTGCAATGTACATCTCACAAATAATTAATCTAAGTAATTAACCATTTTTTACCCATAAGTAATTTGTTTTAAGGCTGCTTTATTCTACCACTTACTACACCCACAGCGCTGTAATGTGTACCAGCTTATAGTTGTGTATTCTACAGCTGGGGCCCTGTACAATGTGCAATAAAGTCAGTAGTTTACAGACAAAGTGACCATGCTCGCTAATGTTTTAATAACTCAAAAACACCCAATGTAAAGTGCACACTGTACAAAATATTATTCTCACTTTTCTCCGGAGCTTCTGTTTGTTCCTCATTCTCTGAAAGAAAAAATAAATTGTCAGAAACAATACGGAGGACAAAGCCTAAACTACACACAACAGGAAAAGCAAATGATACTCAAAGCCAGCACATTATCAGCAAACTCCACAAGGAGTAACAAATGGCAGTGTCATCACAGAGAGTAACACAGGGCAGTGTCATCACAGGGAGTAACACAGGGCAGTGTCATCACAGGGAGTAACACAGGGCAGTGTCATCACAGGGAGTAACACAGGGCAGTGTCATCACAGGGAGTAACACAGGGCAGTGTCATCACAGGGAGTAACACAGGGCAGTGTCATCACAGGGAGTAACACAGGGCAGTGTCATCACAGGGAGTAACACAGGGCAGTGTCATCACAGGGAGTAACACAGGGCAGTGTCATCACAGGGAGTAACACAGGGCAGTGTTATCACAGGGAGTAACACAGGGCAGTGTCATCACAGGGAGTAACACAGGGCAGTGTCATCACAGGGAGTAACACAGGACAGTGTCATCACAGGGAGTAACACACGGCAGTGTCACCACAGGGAGTAACACAGGGCAGTGTCATCACAGGGAGTAACACAGGGCAGTGTCATCACAGGGAGTAACACAGGGCAGTGTCATCACAGGGAGTAACAGAGGGCAGTGTCATCACAGGGAGTAACAGAGGGCAGTGTCATCACAGGGAGTAACAGAGGGCAGTGTCATCACAGGGAGTAACACACAGCAGGGTCATCATAGGGAGTAACACAGGGCAGTGTCATTACAGGGAGCAACACAGGACAGTGTCATCACAGGGAGTAACACAGGGCAGTGTCATCACAGGAAGTAACACAGGGCAGTGTCATCACAGGGAGTAACACAGGGCAGTGTCATCACAGGGAGTAACACAGGGCAGTGTCATCACAGGGAGTAACACACGGCAGTGTCATCACAGGGAGTAACACACGGCAGTGTCATCACAGGGAGTAACACAGGGCAGTGTCATCACAGGGAGTAACACAGGGCAGTGTCATCACAGGGAGTAACACACGGCAGTGTCATCACAGGGAGTAACACACGGCAGTGTAATCACAGGGAGTAACAGTGTCATCACAGGGAGTAACACAGGGCAGTGTCATCACAGGGAGTAACACAGGGCAGTGTCATCACAGGGAGTAACACACGGCAGTGTCATCACAGGGAGTAACACACAGCAGTGTCATCACAGGGAGTAACACACGGCAGTGTCATCACAGGGAGTAACACACGGCAGTGTCATCACAGGGAGTAACACACGGCAGTGTCATCACAGGGAGTAACACACGGCAGTGTCATCACAGGGAGTAACACACGGCAGTGTCATCACAGGGAGTAACACAGGGCAGTGTCATCACAGGGAGTAACACAGGGCAGTGTCATCACAGGGAGTAACACAGGGCAGTGTCATCACAGGGAGTAACACACGGCAGTGTCATCACAGGGAGTAACACAGGACAGTGTCATCACAGGGAGTAACACACGGCAGTGTAATCACAGGGAGTAACAGTGTCATCACAGGGAGTAACACAGGGCAGTGTCATCACAGGGAGTAACACAGGGCAGTGTCATCACAGGGAGTAACACACGGCAGTGTCATCACAGGGAGTAACACACGGCAGTGTCATCACAGGGAGTAACACACGGCAGTGTCATCACAGGGAGTAACACACGGCAGTGTCATCACAGGGAGTAACACACGGCAGTGTCATCACAGGGAGTAACACACGGCAGTGTCATCACAGGGAGTAACACACGGCAGTGTCATCACAGGGAGTAACACACGGCAGTGTCATCACAGGGAGTAACACAGGGCAGTGTCATCACAGGGAGTAACACAGGGCAGTGTCATCACAGGAAGTAACACACGGCAGTGTCATCACAGGGAGTAACACAGGGCAGTGTCATCACAGGGAGTAACACAGGGCAGTGTCATCACAGGGAGTAACACAGGGCAGTGTCATTACAGGGAGTAACACAGGACAGTGTCATCACAGGGAGTAACACACGGCAGTGTCATCACAGGGAGTAACACAGGGCAGTGTCATCACAGGGAGTAACACAGGGCAGTGTCATCACAGGGAGTAACACAGGGCAGTGTCATCACAGGGAGTTACACAGGGCAGTGTCATCACAGAGAGTAACACAGGGCAGTGTCATCACAGGGAGTAACACAGGGCAGTGTCATCACAGGGAGTAACACAGGGCAGTGTCATCACAGGGAGTAACACAGGGCAGTGTCATCACAGGGAGTACCACAGTGCAGTGTCATCACAGGGAGTAACACAGGGCAGTGTCATCACAGGGAGTAACACAGGACAGTGTCAGCACAGGGAGTAACACAGGGCAGTGCCATCACAGGGAGTACCACAGTGCAGTGCCATCACAGGGAGTACCACAGTGCAGTGTCATCACAGGGAGTACAACAGTGCAGTGTCATCACAGGGAGTAACACAGGGCAGTGTCATCACAGGGAGTAACACAGGACAGTGCCATCACAGGGAGTACCACAGGGCAGTGTCATCACATGGAGTAACACAGGGCAGTAACACACAGCACAGCAATCACAGGGAGTAACACACAGCACAGTAATCACAGGGAGTAACACACACCACAGTAATGACAGGAAGTAACACACAGTACAGTAATCACAGGGAGTAACAAACAGCACAGTAATCACAGGGAGTAACACAAAGCACAGCAATCACAGGGAGTAACACACAGCACAGTGATCACAGCACAAAGAGTGACACACAGCACAGGGAGTAACACACAGCACCGCAATCACAGGGAGTAACACACAGCAATCACAGTGAGTAACACACAGTTCAGTAATCACAGGGAGTAACACACAGCACAGCAATCACATGGAGTAACACAAAGCACAGCAATCACAGGGAGTAACACACAGCACAGCAATCACAGTGGGTAACACACAGCACAGTAATCACATGGAGTAACACACAGCACAGTAATCACATGGAGTAACACACAGCACAGTAATGACAGGGAGTAACACGCAGCACAGCAATCACAGGGAGTAACACACAGCACAGCAATCACAGGGAGTAACACACAGCACAGCAATCACAGGGAGTAACACACAGCACAGCAATCACAGGGAGTAACACACAGCACTACAATCACAGGGAGTAACACACAGCACTACAATCACAGGAAGTAATACACAGCACAGCAATCACAAGGAATGACACACAGCACAGCAATCACAGGGAGTAACACAGGACAGTGCCATCACAGGGAGTACCAAAGGGCAGTTTCATTACAGGTAGTAACACACGGAAGTGTCATCACCGGGAGTAACACAGGGCAGTTTCATCACAGGAAGTAACATACAGCAGTGTCATCACAGGGAGTAACACAGGGCAGTGTCATCACAGGGAGTAACACAGGGCAGTGTCATCACAGGGAGTAACACAGGACAGTGTCATCACAGGAAGTAACACAGGGCAGTGTCATCACAGAGAGTACCACACGGCAGTGCCATCACAGGGAGTACCACACGGCAGTGTCATCACAGGGAGTAAGACAGGGCAGTGTCATCACAGGGAATAAAACAGGGCAGTGTCATTATAGGGAGTAACACACAGCACTACAATCACAGGGAGTAACACAAAGCACAGCAATCACAGGGAGTAACACAGCACAGCAATCACAGGGAGTAACACACAGCACAGCAATCACAGGGAGTAACACAAAGCATAGAAATCAGAGGGAGTAACACACAGTACAACAATTACAGGGAGTAACACACAGCACAGCAATCACAGGGAGTAACACACAGCACAGCAATCACAGGGAGTAACATACAGCACAGCAATCACAGGGAGTAACACAAAGCATAGAAATCAGAGGGAGTAACACACAGTACAACAATTACAGGGAGTAACACAAAGCACAGCAATCACAGCGAGTAACACACAGCACAGCAATCACAGGAAGTAAAAAACAGCACAGTAATCACAGGGAGTAAAACACAGCACAACAATCACAGGGAATAACACACAGCACGGCAATCACAGGGAGTAACACACAGCACAGTAATGACAAGGAGTAACACACAGCACAACACAGCAATCACATGAAGTAACACACAGTACAATAATCACAGTGAGTAAAACACAGCACAGTAATCACAGGGAGTAACACACAGCACAGCAATGACAGGGGGGAGTAACACACAGCACAGTAATCACAGGGAGTAACACACAGCACAGCAATCACAGGGAGTAACACAAAGCACAGCCATCACAGAGAGTAACACAAAGCACAGCAATCACAGGGAGTAACACACAGCACAGCACTCATATGGAGTAACACACAGCACAGCAATCACAGCACAGTGATCACAGCACAGCAATCACAGCACAGTGATCACAGAGAGTAACACACAGCACAGAGATCACAGGGAGTAACACATAGCACAGTGATCACAGGGAGTAACACACAGCACAGCATTCACAGGGAGTAACACAAACCACAGCAATCACAGGAAGTAACACACAGTACAGCAATCACAGGGAGTAACACACAACACAGAAATCACAGGGAGTAACACACAGCACAACAATCACAGTGAGTAACACACAGCACAGTAATCACAGGGAGTATAACACAGCACAGCAACCACAGGGAGTAACACACAGCACAGCAATCACAAGGAGTAACACAGCACAGCAATCACAGGTAATAACACACAACACTACAATCAAAGGGAGTAATACACAGCCCAGAAATCACAGGGAGTAACACACAGCACAGCAATCACAGAGAGTAACACACAGCACAGCAATCACAGGGAGTAACACACAGCACAGCAATCACAGGGAGTAACACACAGCACAGCAATCACAGGGAGTAACACACAGCAATCACAGGGAGTAACACACAGCACAGCAATCACAGGTGGTAACACAAAGCAGAGAAATCACAGAGAGTAACACACAGCACAGCAATCACAGGGAGTAACAGACAGCACAGTAATCACATGGAGTAACACAAAGCACAGCAATCACAGGGAGTAACACACAGCACAGTGACCCCAGCACAAAGAGTGACAAACAGCACAGTGATCAAAGGGAGTAACACACAGCACCGCAATCACAGGGAGTAACACACAGCAATCACAGTGAGTAACACACAGTGCAGTAATCACAGGGAGTAACACACAGCACAGCAATCACATGCAGTAACACACAGCACTACAATCACAGGGAGTAATACACAGCCCAGAAATCACAGTGAGTAAAACACAGCACAGCAATCACAGGGAGTAACAGACAGCACAGCAATCACAGGGAGTAACACACAGCACAGCAATCACAGGGAATAACACACAGCACGGCAATCATAGGGAGTAACACACAGCACAGTAATGACAAGGAGTAACACACAGCACAACACAGCAATCACATGAAGTAACACACAGTACAATAATCACAGTGAGTAAAACACAGCACAGCAATCACAGGGAGTAACACACAGCACAGCAATGACAGGGGGGAGTAACACACAGCACAGTAATCACAGGGAGTAACACACAGCACAGCAATCACAGGGAGTAACACAAAGCACAGCAATCACAGGGAGTAACACACAGCACAGCAATCATATGGAGTAACACACAGCACAGCAATCACAGCACAGTGATCACAGCACAGCAATCACAGCACAGTGATCACTGAGAAAGACACACAGCACAGTGATCACAGGGAGTAACACACAGCACAGCAATCACAGGGAGTAACACACAGCACAGCAATCACAGGGAGTAACACAAACCAAAGCAATCACAGGAAGTAACACACAGTACAGCAATCACAGGGAGTAACACACAGCACAGTAATCACAGGGAGTAAAACACAGCACAGCAACCACAGGGAGTAACACACAACACAGAAATCACAGGGAGTAACACACAGCACAACAATCACAGGGAGTAACACACAGCACAGTAATCACAGGGAGTAAAACACAGCACAGCAACCACAGGGAGTAACACACAGCACAGCAATCACAAGGAGTAACACAGCACAGCAATCACAGGTAATAACACACAGCACTACAATCAAAGGGAGTAATACACAGCCCAGAAATCACAGGGAGTAACACACAGCACAGCAATCACAAAGAGTAACACAGCACAGCAATCACAGGGAGTAACACACAGCACAGCAATCACAGGGAGTAACACACAGCACTACAATCACAGGGAGTAATACACAGCCCAGACATCATAGGGAGTAAAACACAGCACAGCAATCACAGAGAGTAACACACAGTACAGCAATCACAGGGAGTAACACACAGCACAGCAATCATAGGGAGTAATACACAGCCCAGAAATCACAGGGAGTAACACACAGCACAGCAATCATAGGTGGTAACACAAAGCAGAGCAATCACAGAGAGTAACACACAGCACATCAATCACAGGGAGTAACAGACAGCACAGCAATCACAGGGAGTAACACACAGCACAGTAATCACATGGAGTAACACACAGCACAGCAATCACAGGGAGTAACACAAAGCACAGCAATCACAGGGAGTAACACACACCACAGCAATGACAGGAAGTAACACACAGTACAGTAATCACAGGGAGTAAAACACAGCACAGCAATCACAGGGAGTAACACACAGTACAGTAATCACAGCACAGAGAGTAACACACAGCACAGCAATCACATGGAGTAACACACAGCACAGCAATCACAGTGAATGACCAACAGCACAGCAATCATAGGGAGTAATGCACAGCCCAGAAATCACAGGAAGTAAAACACAGCACAGCAATCACAGAGAGTAACACACAGCACAGCAATCACAGGGAATGACACACAGCACACACAGCACAGCAATCACAGGGAGTAATACACAGCCCAGAAATTACAGGGAGTAAGACACAGCACAGCAATCCCAGGGAGTAACACAAAGCACAGCAATCACAGAGAGTAACACAGCACAGCAATCACAGGGAGTAACACACAGCATAATAATCACAGGGAGTAACACACAGCACAGCAATCACAGAGAGTAACACAGCACAGCAATCACAGGGAGTAACACACAGCACAATAATCACAGGGAGTAACACACAGCACAGCAATCCCAGGGAGTAACACAAAGCACAGCAATCACAGAGAGTAACACAGCACAGCAATCACAGTGGGTAACACACAGCACAATAATCACAGGGAGTAACACACAGCACAGCAATCACAGGGAGTAACACAAAGCACAGCAATCACAGGGAGTAACACACAGAACAGCAATCACAGGGAGTAACACACAGCACAGCAATCACAGGGAGTAACACACAGCACAGCAATCACAGGGAGTAATACACAGCACAGCAATCACAGGAAATAACACACAGCACAGCAATCACAGGGAGTAACACACAGCACAGCAATCACAGGGAGTAATACACAGTCCAGAAATCACAGGGAGTAACACACAGCACAGCAATCACAGGAAGTAAATTACAGCACAGCAATCACAGGGAGTAACACACAGCACAGCAATCACAGGGAGTAACACACAGAACAGCAATCACAGGAAGTAAAACACAGCACAGCAATCCCAGGAAGTAAAACACAGCACAGTAATCACATGGAGTAACACACAGCACAGCAATTAAAGGGAGTAACACAAAGCACAGCAATCACAGGGAGTAACACACATCAAATTAATCACAGGGAGTAACACACATCAAATTAATCACAGAGAGTAACACACAGTACAGTAATCACAGGGAGTAACACACAGCACAGTAATCACAGGAAGTAACACAAAGCACAGCAATCACAGGGAGTAATACACAGCCCAGAAATCATAGGGAGTAAAACAAAGCACAGGAATCACAGGTAATAACACTCAGCACTACAATCACAAGGAGTAATACACAGCCCAGAAATCATAGGGAGTAAAACACAGCACAGCAATCACAAGGAGTAACACACAGCACAGCAATCACAGGAAGTAACACACAGCACAGTAATCACAGGGAGTAATACACAGCCCAGAAATCACAGGGAGTAACACACGGCACAGCAATCACAGGGAGTAACACACAGCACAGCAATCACAGTGGGTAACACACAGCACAGTAATCACAGGGAGTAACACACAGCACAGTAATCACAGGGAGTAACACACAGCACAGAAATCACAGGGAGTAACACACAGCACAGAAATCACAGGGAGTAACACACAGCACAGCAATCACAGGGAGTAACACACAGCACAGTAATCACAGGAAGTAAAACACAGCACAGCAATCACAGGGAGTAACACACAGCACAGCAATCACAGGGAGTAACACACAGCACAGCAATCACAGGGAGTAACACACAGCACAGCAATCACAGAGAGTAACACACAGCACTACAATCACACGGAGTAATACACAGTCCAGAAATCACAGGAAGTAAAACACAGCACAGCATTCACAGAGAGTAACACATAGCACAGCAATCACAGGGAGTAACACACAGCACAGCAATCACAGGGAATGACACACAGCACAGCAATCACAGGGAGTAATACACAGCCCAGAAATCACAGGGAGTAACACACAGCACAGCAATCACAGGGAGTAACACAAAGCACAGCAATCACAGAGAGAAACACAGCCCAGCAATCACAAGAAGAAACACACAGCACAAAAATCACAGGGAGTAACACACAGCACAGCAATCACAGGGCGTAACACACAGCACAGCAAACACAGGGAGTAATACGCAGCCCAGAAATCACATGGAGTAAAACACAGCCCAGCAATCACAGGACGTAAAACACAGCACAGCAATCACAGAGAGTAACACACAGCACAGCAATCACAGGGAGTAATACACAGCACAGCAATCACAGGGAGTAACACACAGCACAGCAATCACAGGGAGTAACACACAGCACAGCAATCAGAGGGAGTAATACACAGCCCAGAAATCACAGGGAGTAACACACAGCACACCAATCACAGGAAGTAAAACACAGCACAGCAATCACAGGGAGTAACACACGGCACAGCAATCACAGGGAGTAATACACAGCCCAGAAATCACAGGGAGTAACACACAGCACAGCAATCACAGGAAGTAAAACACAGCACAGCAATCACAGGAAGTAACACACAGCACAGTAATCACATTGAGTAACACACAGCACAGCAATTAAAGGGAGTAACACAAAGCGCAGCAATCACATGGAGTAACACACATCAAAGTAATCACAGGGAGTAACACACAGCACAGTAATGACAGGGAGTAGCACACAGTACAGTAATCACAGGGAGTAACACACAGCACAGTAATCACAGGGAGTAACACAAAGCACAGCAATCACAGGGAGTAACACACAACACAGTGATCACAGCATAGAGAGTGACACACAGCACAGTGATCACAGGGAGTAACACACAGCACAGCACTCACAGGGAGTAACACAAAGCACAACATTCACAGCAAAGAGAGTGACACACAGTACAGCGATCACAGGGACTAACACACAGAACAGCATTCACAGGGAGTAACACAAAGCACAGCAATCATAGGAAGTAACACACTGCACAGCAATCACAGGGAGTAACACACATCAATCGTAGTGAGTAACACACAGTGCAGTAACCACAGGACGTAACACACAGCACATCAATCACAGGGAGTAACACACAGCATAGCAATCACGGGGAGTAACACACAGCACAGCAATCACAGGGAGTAACACACAGCACAGCAATCACAGCAAGTAACACACAGCACAGCAATCACAGGGAGTAACACACAGCACAGCAATCACAGGGAGTAACACACAGCACAGCAATCACAGGGAGTAACACACAGCACAGCAATCACAGCATGTAACACACAGCAATCACAGGGAGTAACACAGCATGTAACACACAGCAATCACAGGGATTAACACAGCACATTAATCACAGGGATTAACACACAGCACATTAATCACAGGGAGTAACACACAGCACAGTAATCACAGGGAGTAACACACAGCACAGTAATCACAGGGAGTAACACAGCACAGTAATTACAGGGAGTAACACAGCACAGTAATTACAGGGAGTAACACAGCACAGTAATCACAGGGAGTAACACAGCACAGTAATTACAGGGAGTAACACTCCCTGTGATTTCTGTGCTGTGTGTTACTCCCTGTGATTACTGTGCTGTGTGTTACTCCCTGTGATTGCTGAGCTTTGTGTTACTCCCTGTGATTACTGTGCTGTGTGTTACTCCCTGTGATTACTGTGCTGTGTGTTACTCCCTGTCATTACTGTGCTGTGTGTTACTCCCTGTGATTGCTGTGCTGTGTTTTACTTCCTGTGATTTCTGGGCTGTGTATTACTCCCTGTGATTGTAGTGCTGTGTGTTATTACCTGTGATTGCTGTGCTGTGTGTTACTCCCTGTGATTGCTGTGCCGTTTGTTACTCTCTGTGATTGCTGTGCTGTGTGTCACTCCCTGTGATTTCTGGGCTGTGTTTTACTCCCTGTGATTACTGTGCTGTGTGTTACTCCCTGTGATTAATGTGCTGTGTGTTACTCCCTGTGATTAATGTGCTGTGTTAATCCCTGTGATTGCTGTGTGTTACATGCTGTGTTACTCCCTGTGATTGCTGTGTGTTACATGCTGTGATTGCTGTGCTGTGTGTTACTCCCTGTGATTGCTGTGCTGTGTGTTTCTCCCTGTGATTGCTGTGCTGTGTGTTACTTGCTGTGATTGCTGTGCTGTGTGTTACTTCTTGTGATTGCTGTGCTGTGTGTTACTCCCTGTGATTGCTGTGCCGTTTGTTACTCTCTGTGATTGCTGTGCTGTGTGTCACTCCCTGTGATTTCTGGGCTGTGTTTTACTCCCTGTGATTACTGTGCTGTGTGTTAATCCCTGTGATTGCTGTGCTGTGTGTTACTCCTTGGGATTTCTGTGCTGTGTGTTACTCTCTGTGATTACTGTGCTGTGTGTTACTCCCTGTGATTGCTGTGCTGTGTGTTACTTCCTGCGATTGCTGTGTGTTACTTGCTGTGCTGTGTGTTACTCCCTGTGATTTCTGTGCTGTGTAACACACAGCACAGCAATCACAGCAAGTAACACACAGCACAGTAATCACAGGGAGTAACACACAGCACAGTAATCACAGGGAGTAACACAAAGCACAGCAATCACAGGGAGTAACACACAGAACAGTGATCACAGCACAGAGAGGATACTTTGCTGCCTGATTTACTGTTAACGAACTTTGCTTGCTTGACCACGTCTCTGTTTAACCCTTTCAAACCTGATTATACGTCACTGCCTGATATACTGTTAACGAACTTTGCTTACTTGACAACGTCTCTGATAATCCCTCTCTAATCTGAATCTACTTTGTTGCTGGATCTTACGTTGCCAAATCCTTGCCTTCCTGACTACGTTTAATCCTGACCCCTTATCTTCAATCAAGCATCTTTGTGGTATTACTTGGATTACGTGAGTAACATCTTACCTTGTATTATTCTTTTCTAGAGAGGCTGTCATGGGGTCAGGTCCTGGTTTATACTCAGTGTGCTAGTGTGTTGTTAATTATCATTCTAGCATTCGGGTCTGATTCAGGACTTCACCTAACCTGACAACAGTGATCACAGCACAGAGAGTGACACACAGCACAGCAATCACAGGGAGTAACACAGAGCACAGTAATCACAGGGGGTAGCACACAGCACAGCAATCACAGGGAGTAACACACAGCACAGCAATCACAGAGAGTGACACACAGCACAGTGATCACAGCACAGAGAGTGACACACATAACAGAAATCACAGGGAGTAACACACAGCACAGTAATCACAGGGCGTAACACACAGCACAGCAATCACAGGGAGTAACACACAGCACAGCAATCACAGGGAGTAACACACAGCACAGCAATCACAGGGAGTAACACACAGCACAGCAATCACAGGGAGTAACACACAGCACAGTAATCACAGCACAGAGAGTGATACACAGCAATCACAGTGAGTAACACACAGCACAGCAATCACAGGGAATAACACACAGCACAGCAATCACAGGGAGTAACACACAGCAAAGCAATCACAGGGAGTAACACAGAGCACAGCAATCACAGGGAGTAACACAGAGCATAGTAATCACATCACAGAGAGTAACACACAGCACAGCAATCACAGGGAGTAACACACAGCACAGCAATCACAGGGAGTAACACACAGCACAGCAATCACAGGGAGTAACACACAGCACAGAGATCACAGGGAGTAACACAAAGCACAGTAATCACAGAGAGTAACACACAGCACAGCAATCACAGAGAGGAGCACACAGCACAGCAATCACAGGGAGAAACACACAGCACAGTAATCATAGGGAGTAACACTCAGCACAGCAATCACAGGGAGTAACACATAGTACAGTAATCACAGCACAGAGAGTAACACACAGCACAGCAATCATAGGGAGTAACACACAACACAGCAAACAGAGGGAGAAACAAACAGCACAGCAATCACAGGGAGTAACACACAGCACAGTAATCACAGCACAGAGGGTGACACACATTAAAGTACCTGCAATTGAGCTTTCTACTGAAGGAGTGGGGTCTGCAGCTGTTACTGGTGTCTCTGTAATAAACACATAATGTGAGAGTTACAGTTGTCTGTATAGGTCTGTATGTTACATATTCATTACATACTGCAGCTGTTACTGATATCTGTAATAAACACATAATGTGAGACGTACAGCGAGAGATACAGCTGTCTGTATAGGTCTGTATGTTACATAATCATTACTTACTGCAGCTGTTACTGGTGTCTGTAATAAACACATAATGTGAGACGTACAGCGAGAGCTACAGCTGTCTGTATAGGTCTGTATGTCACATATTCATTACATACTGCAGCTGTTACTGATGTCTGTAATAAATGCATAATGTGAGAGCTACAGCTGTCTGTATAGGTCTGTATGTCACATATTCATTACATACTGCAGCTGTTACTGGTGTCTGTAATAAACACATAATGTGAGAAGTACAGTGAGAGCTACAGCTGTCTGTATAGGTCTGTATGTCACATATTCATTACATACTGCAGCTGTTACTGATGTCTGTAATAAACACATAATATGAGAGCTACAGCTGTCTGTATAGGTCTGTATGTCACATATTCATTACATACTGCAGCTGTTAATGGTGTCTGTAATAAACACATAATGTGAGACGTACAACGAGAGCTACAGCTGTCTGTATAGGTCTGTATGTCACACAATCATTACATACTGCAGCTGTTACTGGTGTCTGTAATAAACACATAATGTGAGACGTACAGCGATAGATACAGCTATCTGTATAGGTCTGTATGTTACATATTCATTACATACTGCAGCTGTTACTGGTGTCTGTAATAAACACATAATGTGAGACGTACAGCGAGAGCTACAGCTGTCTGTATAGGTCTGTATGTCACATATTCATTACATACTGCAGCTGTTACTGGTGTCTGTAATAAACACATAATGTGAGACGTACAACGAGAGCTACAGCTGTCTTTATAGGTCTGTATGTCACACATTCATTACATAGTGCAGCTGTTAATGGTGTCTGTAATAAACACATAATGTGAGACGTACAGCGATAGATACAGCTATCTGTATAGGTCTGTATGTTACATATTCATTACATACTGCAGCTGTTACTGGTGTCTGTAATAAACACATAATGTGAGACGTACAGCGAGAGCTACAGCTGTCTGTATAGGTCTGTATGTCACATATTCATTACATACTGCAGCTGTTACTGGTGTCTGTAATAAACACATAATGTGAGACGCACAGTGAGAGCTACACCTGTCTGTATAGGTCTGTATGTCACTGTGACAGACCCTTCTGTCAGTACTGAAAGAGTTAACTTTGTTCAGCTTTAAGAAGCTATTTTCTAAATACAAGGTTGCTGGCATCAGCTATTGTGTGCTGTAATTAAGTTTAGTGATAAACATGCACATTGTTTAATCACATCCAGAGAGCAGACGCCCAAGTGATAAGAAGGGACTCAATTGTTTATCTGCTTAAGTAATGTAATTCTATTGTATCATGTCAAAGGGCGTTTTCCCTCTATCTAATGTACAATATTCTTTCAACCCCCCATCTGGGGTCAGACCTGCATAAATACTGGGCACATAGCCCTCAATAAAACGCATTCTGTTTTAACCTTCAATGTGGAGCCTGGTCTCATGTTTGAGGGGGGAATTAGCTGGGTTGTGAGTTGCTGATCCCATATTCAGGACATCGTTCATCTGGTATTAACCCTTGGTATCCTGTTGGTACCGTCACAATTGGTGGCAAGCGACGGGAGGATCCTTATCGCCCAGAAGAGCAACTACACATCCAGACCGAATGGGAATACCGTATGAAAGGCTAAAAAGAGGTACCCTTAAAGACCTGCTAGAACAACGGGGCCAACGAACCAGTAACCTCAGGAAGAGGGAGATTATTACAAGACTGACCGAGATGGACGGAGTACCAGGGCCCGAAGGAACCAATGAGCCCAGGATATCAGACAGAACCCCCGAAGAAGCAAGCTTTGACCGGGCGGTCAAAATAAGACTGGCACATTATGGCCCCAAACCGTCCGCGGAAATTATCGACCGGGTCATAGCCGCTGTGGAGGCCAACCTACTTCGCCAAAGCGGGGCTGCAGCAGCCCAAGTCACGGCAACCCCAGTGGAAAAGAGAAAAGTGCATTTTACAGCTTTTAAAAACTTCCTGGAAACAGAAGGAGAGATTGATGGGTATCTTGCGGATTTTGAGAGGCAATGTGCAGTACACCAGGTACCCGCAGAGGACTGGGTCACGATATTATCCGGAAAAATATCCGGCCGAGCCAGTGAGGCTTTTGGGGCCATTCCAGATGAGGAAGTCGGGGATTATAATACTGTAAAAGAGGCTCTGCTCTCCAGGTATGCGGTTACACCGGAGGCATACCGGAGGCGGTTCAGAGACACTGTTAAATTGGCTGGTGATTCCTATGTTGAGTGGGCATGTAAGGTGCACCGCACAGCATCTTACTGGATGGCGGGGTGCCAAGCCGTATCTGGGGAAGAGGTGCTGCAGCTATTCCTGTTGGAACATTGCTTTGACAAGTTATCAGCAGGAGTAAGAGAGTGGGTTCGGGACCGTAAACCCTCCACCCTGCATGAAGCTGCTCGCCTGGCATATGAGTATACGCTGGTGGTGTCTGCGAAATACCGGCAAGAGATTCTGCGGATTGGGCACGATGTACCATTAGCTGGACATCTAGGGTCCCGCCGCACAGCTCATAGGATCACCCAAAAAAATTTCTGGCCCAATTTTAACCGAGATGTGCGGGTATATTGTAGCACTTGTGACACCTGTCAACGGGTGGGTAAGCGGGGGGGGGATCAACCAAAAGCTAGGCTTATGTCTATGCCTGTCATTGGGGAACCCTTTTCCCGCATAGCCGTTGACATTGTGGGTCCATTGGCCAGGGCTAGTCCATCAGGTAAGAAGTATATTCTCACTGTGGTGGACTATGCCACTCGTTACCCAGAGGCAGTCGCACGGTCGAATATAGAGGCAGAGACAGTAGCTGATGCTCTGGTTAAGGTTTTTACTAGGGTCGGGTTCCCTAAAGAGATTCTCTCTGATCAGGGGACCCAGTTTACCACTGTGCTCACCCAGCAGCTGTGGAAGGTGTGCGGCATTAAACCATTGCTCAGTTCGCCTTATCACCCACAGACTAACGGTCTCTGCGAGCTCTTTAATGGCACCCTCAAGCAGATGCTGAGGACCTTTTCTGACACTTGCAGAGACTGGGAACGATTCCTGCCTCATCTGTTATTTGCGTACAGAGAGGTGCCCCAGGAATCTACTGGGTTCTCTCCCTTTGAGTTACTCTATGGGAGAAGGGTCCGCGGCCCCCTGGATCTCATTAGAGGGCACTGGGAGGGAGAGACAGAGCAGGAGGGGATCCCCATAGTGCCATATGTTCTGGAACTCCGGGACCGCATGGAGAAACTGTCCCTGATGGTAAGAGAGAATCTCCAGTTGGCCCAGGGGAGACAGAAGGGGTGGTACGATCGGGGTGCCCGGCAGCGGGTCTTCCAGGTTGGACAGAAAGTTTTGGTGCTCAAGCCTGTAAGGACCAACAAGATGCAAGCATCTTGGCAGGGCCCATATAAGGTGTTAGCTCAGGTGTGTGATACTACCTATATTATAGCCAGCTGTGCAGATAAAAGGATCCAGCGATCCTTTCATGTGAACATGCTGAAGGAGTATCAGGAGAGGCCAGAGGATGTCGCTGCAGTGTGTGCCCCTGCTGCAGACGACCCAGAGAATTTACCCCTGCCCGACTTATTAGAGAAGGACCCCCAGACTGACCTCACTAGTCTTGTGCAGCTAGGGGACCGGTTAAACCCTACCGAGAGGGTACAGGCAAGACAGCTCCTGTGGGAGAAGCAGGCGACGTTCTCCCAAGAGCCCGGCTACACTACTCTAGCTGTACATAAGGTAGAGACCCCTGGACAGAATCCCCTGCGACAGCCTCCCTACCGTATCCCCGAAGCAGTCCGAGAAGGAATGCGGAAGGAGATACAGGAGATGGCTCGGATGGGAGTCATCGAGCACTCCGATAGTCCTTGGGCTTCACCTGTAGTCCTGGTACCTAAGAAAGATGGGACCACCCGGTTCTGTGTGGACTACAGGAGGCTCAACGAAAGGACCACCACTAACACTTACCCGATGCCCCGGGTAGATGAATTACTAGACCGTATTGCTAGGGGACGCTATCTGACCACCATAGACCTGTGTAAAGGGTATTGGCAGATTCCCCTGGCCGAGGATGCTATCCCCAAGTCGGCATTCGTCACCCCATTCGGCCTGTTCCAGTTTAAGGTCATGCCCTTTGGGATGAAGAATGCTCCGGCTACCTTCCAGCGTATGGTGGATAGACTCCTCGATGGCTTCCAGGAATTTGCTTGTGCATACCTGGACAACATTGCGGTTTACAGTGAGTCCTGGGAAGAACACCTTATCCATGTAGGGGTGATTCTGGACAAGATCCGGGCCGCTGGCCTGACCTTGAAACCAGACAAGTGCCATCTAGGTATGGCTGAAGTACAGTACTTGGGTCACCGAGTGGGGTGTGGGAGCCAGAGACCGGAGCCAGCCAAGGTAGAGGCTATGGCTAACTGGCCCACACCTATCACTAAGACCCAAGTGCTAGCCTTCCTGGGGACGGCTGGGTATTACCGACGTTTTGTCCCAGACTACAGTACTATCGCCAAGCCCCTGACTGACCTGACTAAAAAGAACCTCCCCAAACAGGTCCTGTGGTCTCCAGCTTGTGAAGCCGCGTTTCAGGCACTGAAGCAGGCTCTTGTGAATGCCCCTGTCTTGGCTGCCCCAGTCCCTAACAAACGTTTTCTCATTCATACAGATGCTTCCATGTATGGACTGGGGGCTGTGCTGAGTCAAGTCGGGGAGGATGGAGGAGAGCACCCTGTCTCATACCTAAGCAGAAAGTTGTTACCTCGGGAAGTAAGTTATGCGGCAGTAGAGAAGGAATGTTTAGCCCTGGTCTGGGCACTGAAGAAGTTGAACCCTTATCTATAAGGACAGGAATTTTCCCTCATAACGGACCACAATCCCTTAGTCTGGCTTAACCGGGTCTCAGGAGACAATGGTAGATTGCTGCGGTGGAGTTTAGCCCTCCAAACCTATAACTTCACCATCAGCTACCGGCCCGGTAAGCTAAACGGGAATGCAGATTCATAGAAACATAGAAACATAGATATTGACGGCAGATAAGAGCCATAGGCCCAGCAAGTCTGCCCCACCTTACCTAACAGTATAAACTTATCTAGTTCGTAGGATAGCCCTATGCTTGTCCCATGCATTTTTAAAGTCCCCCACAGTGTTTGTTGCTACTACCTCTTGAGGAAGTTTATTCCATAAATCAATCACTCTTTCTGTAAAGAAGTGCTTCCTCAAATTACTCCTGAATCTACTACCCTTTAGCTTGAGCTCATGACCCCTTGTTCTTGAATTTTCCATTTTATGTAAAATACCCACAGCCTCAGTTTTACTAAACCCTTTAATGTACTTGAAAGTTGCTATCATATCACCTCTTTCCCTTCTCTCCTCTAAGCTATACATATTTAGGTCATTGAGCCTATCCTGGTAAGTTTTATTTTTTAGACCATGTACCATTTTGGTAGCCCTCCTTTGCACAGATTCAAGTTTGTTAATATCCTTCTGAAGATATGGCCTCCAGAACTGCACACAATACTCAAGATGAGGCCTAACTAATGATCTATAAAGTGGCATAAGAACCTTACTATTTCTGCTGCAAATACCTCTACCAATACATCCAAGCATTCTGCTAGCCTTACTCGCTGCCTTACTACATTGTTTACTAAGTTTTAAATTCATTACATACTGCAGCTGTTACTGGTGTCTGTAATAAACACATAATGTGAGACGCACAGTGAGAGCTACAGCTGTCTGTATAGGTCTGTATGTCACTGTGACAGACCCTTCTGTCAGTACTGAAAGAGTTAACTTTGTTCAGCTTTAAGAAGCTATTTTCTAAATACAAGGTTGCTGGCATCAGCTATTGTGTGCTGTAATTAAGTTTAGTGATAAACATGCACATTGTTTAATCACATCCAGAGAGCAGACGCCCAAGTGATAAGAAGGGACTCAATTGTTTATCTGCTTAAGTAATGTAATTCTATTGTATCATGTCAAAGGGCGTTTTCCCTCTATCTAATGTACAATATTCTTTCAACCCCCCATCAGGGGTCAGACCTGCATAAATACTGGGCACATAGCCCTCAATAAAACGCATTCTGTTTTAACCTTCAATGTGGAGCCTGGTCTCATGTTTGAGGGGGGAATTAGCTGGGTTGTGAGTTTCTGATCCCATATTCAGGACATCGTTCATCTGGTATTAACCCTTGGTATGCTGTTGGTACCGTAACAGTCACATATTCATTACATACTGCAGCTGTTACTGGTGTCTGTAATAAACACATAATGTGAGAGCTACAGCTGTCTGTATAGGTCTGTATGTCACATATTCATTACATACTGCAGCTGTTACTGGTGTCTGTAATAAACACATAATGTGAGACGTACAGCGAGAGCTACAGCTGTCTGTATAGGTCTGTATGTCACATATTCATTACATACTGCAGCTGTTACTGGTGTCTGTAATAAACACATAATGTGAGACGCACAGTGAGAGCTACAGCTGTCTGTATAGGTCTGTATGTCACATATTCATTACATACTGCAGCTGTTACTGGTGTCTCTGTAATAAACACATAATGTGAGACGTACAGCGATAGCTACAGCTGTCTGTATAGGTCTGTATGTCACATATTCATTACATACTGCAGCTGTTACTGATGTCTGTAATAAACACATAATGTGAGAGCTACAGCTGTCTGTATAGGTCTGTATGTCAAGTATTCATTACATACTGCAGCTGTTACTGGTGTCTGTAATAAACACATAATGTGAGACGTACAGTGAGAGCTACAGCTGTCTGTATAGGTCTGTTTGTCACATATTCATTACATACTGCAGCTGTTACTGGTGTCTGTAATAAACACATAATGTGAGACGTACAGTGAGAGTTACAGGTGTCTGTATAGGTCTGTATGTCACATACTCATTACATACTGCAGCTGTTACTGGTGTCTGTAATAAACACATAATGTGAGAGCTACAGGTGTCTGTATAGGTCTCTATGTCACATATTCATTACATACTGCAGCTGTTACTGGTGTCTGTAATAAACACATAATGTGAGAGCTACAGCTGTCTGTATAGGTCTGTATGTCACATATTCATTACATACTGCAGCTGTTACTGGTGTCTGTAATAAACACATAATGTGAGAGCTACAGGTGTCTGTATAGGTCTGTATGTCACATATTCATTGCATACTGCAGCTGTTACTGGTGTCTGTAATAAACACATAATGTGAGAGCTACAGGTGTCTGTATAGGTCTGTATGTCACATATTCATTACATACTGCAGCTGTTACTGGTGTCTGTAATAAACACATAATGTGAGAGCTACAGGTGTCTGTATAGGTCTGTATGTCACATACTCATTACATAGTGCAGCTGTTACTGGTGTCTGTAATAAACACATAATGTGAGACGTACAGCGAGAGCTACAGCTGTCTGTATAGTTCTGTATGTCACATATTCATTACATACTGCAGCTGTTACTGATGTCTGTAATAAACACATAATGTGAGACGTACAGTGAGAGCTACAGCTGTCTATAGGTCTGTTTGTCACATATTCATTACATACTGCAGCTGTTACTGGTGTCTCTGTAATAAACACATAATGTGAGACGTACAGCGAGAGCTACAGCTGTCTGTATAGGTCTGTTTGTCACATATTCATTACATACTGCAGCTGTTACTGGTGTCTCTGTAATAAACACATAATGTGAGACGTACAGCGAGAGCTACAGCTGTCTGTATAGGTCTGTATGTCACATATTCATTACATACTGCAGCTGTTACTGGTGTCTGTAATAAACACATAATGTGAGACGTACAGTGAGAGCTACAGCTGCCTGTATAGGTCTGTATGTCACACATTCATTACATACTGCAGCTGTTACTGATGTCTCTGTAATAAACACATAATGTGAGACGTACAGTGAGAGTTACAGCAGTGTGTATAGGTCTGTATGTCACATATTCATTACATACTGCAGCTGTTACTGGTGTCTGTAATAAACACATAATGTGAGAGGTACAGCTGTCTGTATAGGTCTGTATGTCACATATTCATTACATACTGCAGCTGTTACTGGTGTCTGTAATAAACACATAATGTGAGACGTACAGCGAGAGCTACAGCTGGCTGTATAGGTCTGTATGTCACATATTCATTACATACTGCAGCTGTTACTGGTGTCTGTAATAAACACATAATGTGAGAGCTACAGCTGTCTGTATAGGTCTGTATGTCACATATTCATTACATACTGCAGCTGTTACTGGTGTCTGTAATAAACACATAATGTGAGAGCTACAGCTGTCTGTATAGGTCTGTATGTTACATATTCATTACATACTGCAGCTGTTACTGGTGTCTGTAATAAACACATAATGTGAGACGTACAGCGAGAGCTAAAGCTGTCTGTATAGGTCTGTATGTCACATATTCATTACATACTGCAGCTGTTACTGGTGTCTGTAATAAACACATAATGTGAGACGCACAGTGAGAGCTACAGCTGTCTGTATAGGTCTGTATGTCACATATTCATTACATACTGCAGCTGTTACTGGTGTCTCTGTAATAAACACATAATGTGAGACGTACAGCGATAGCTACAGCTGTCTGTATAGGTCTGTATGTCACATATTCATTACATACTGCAGCTGTTACTGATGTCTGTAATAAACACATAATGTGAGACGTACAGCGAGAGCTACAGCTGTCTGTATAGGTCTGTATGTCACATATTCATTACATACTGCAGCTGTTACTGGTGTCTGTAATAAACACATAATGTGAGACGTACAGTGAGAGTTACAGGTGTCTGTATAGGTCTGTATGTAACATACTCATTATATACTGCAGCTGTTACTAGTGTCTGTAATAAACACATAATGTGAGAGCTACAGGTGTCTTTATAGGTCTGTATGTCACATATTCATTACATACTGCAGCTGTTACTGGTGTCTGTAATAAACACATAATGTGAGAGCTACAGCTGTCTGTATAGTTCTGTATGTCACATATTCATTACATACTGCAGCTGTTACTGATGTCTGTAATAAACACATAATGTGAGACGTACAGTGAGAGCTACAGCTGTCTGTATAGGTCTGTATGTCACATATTCATTACATACTGCAGCTGTTACTGGTGTCTGTAATAAACACATAATGTGAGACGTACAGCTGTCTGTATAGGTCTGTATGTCACATATTCATTACATACTGCAGCTGTTACTGATGTCTCTGTAATAAACACATAATGTGAGACGTACAGCGAGAGCTACAGCTGTCTGTATAGGTCTGTATGTCACATATTCATTACATACTGCAGCTGTTACTGGTGTCTGTAATAAACACATAATGTGAGATGTACAGCGAGAGCTACAGCTGTCTGTATAGGTCTGTATGTCACACAATCATTACATACTGCAGCTGTTACTGGTGTCTGTAATAAACACATAATGTGAGAGCTACAGGTGTCTGTATAGGTCTGTATGTCACATACTCATTACATACTGCAGCTGTTACTGATGTCTGTCATAAACACATAATGTGAGACGTACAGTGAGAGCTACAGCTGTCTGTATAGGTCTGTATGTCACATATTCATTACATACTGCAGCTGTTACTGGTGTCTGTAATAAACAAATAATGTGAGACGTACAGCGAGAGCTACAGCTGTCTGTATAGTTCTGTATGTCACATATTCATTACATACTGCAGCTGTTACTGATGTCTGTAATAAACACATAATGTGAGACGTACAGTGAGAGCTACAGCTGTCTGTATAGGTCTGTATGTCACATATTCATTACATACTGCAGCTGTTACTGGTGTCTGTAATAAACACATAATGTGAGACGTACAGCTGTCTGTATAGGTCTGTATGTCACATATTCATTACATACTGCAGCTGTTACTGATGTCTCTGTAATAAACACATAATGTGAGACGTACAGCGAGAGCTACAGCTGTCTGTATAGGTCTGTATGTCACATATTCATTACATACTGCAGCTGTTACTGGTGTCTGTAATAAACACATAATGTGAGATGTACAGCGAGAGCTACAGCTGTCTGTATAGGTCTGTATGTCACATATTCATTACATACTGCAGCTGTTACTGGTGTCTCTGTAATAAACACATAATGTAAGACGTACAGCGAGAGCTACAGCTGTCTGTATAGGTCCGCTTGTCACATATTCATTACATACTGCAGCTGTTACTGGTCTCTGTAATAAACACATAATGTGAGAGTTACAGCTATCTGTATAGGTCTGTATGTCACACATTCATTACATACTGCAGCTGTTACTGGTCACGGTGTCTGTAATAAACACATAATGTGAGACGTACAGTGAGAGCTACAGCTGTCTGTATAGGTCTGTATGTCACATATTCATTACATACTGCAGCTGTTACTGGTGTCTGTAATAAACACATAATGTGAGACGTACAGTGAGAGATACAGCTGTCTGTATAGGTCTGTATGTCACATATTCATTACATACTGCAGCTGTTACTGGTGTCTGTAATAAACACATAATGTGAGACGTACAGCGAGAGCTACAGCTGTCTGTATAGGTCTGTATGTTACATATTCATTACATACTGCAGCTGTTACTGGTGTCTGTAATAAACACATAATGTGAGACGTACAGTGAGAGCTACAGCTGCCTGTATAGGTCTGTATGTCACACATTCATTACATACTGCAGCTGTTACTGGTCACGGTGTCTGTAATAAACACATAATGTGAGACGTACAGTGAGAGCTACAGCTGTCTGTATAGGTCTGTATGTCACATATTCATTACATACTGCAGCTGTTACTGGTGTCTGTAATAAACACATAATGTGAGACGTACAGTGAGAGATACAGCTGTCTGTATAGGTCTGTATGTCACATATTCATTACATACTGCAGCTGTTACTGGTGTCTGTAATAAACACATAATATGAGACGTACAGCGAGAGCTACAGCTGTCTGTATAGGTCTGTATGTTACATATTCATTACATACTGCAGCTGTTACTGGTGTCTGTAATAAACACAGACCTATACAGGCAGCTGTAGCTCTCACTGTACGTCTCACATGTGTTTATTACAGACACCAGTAACAGCTGCAGTATGTAATGAATATGTAACATACAGACCTATACAGACAGCTGTAGCTCTCGCTGTACGTCTCACATTATGTGTTTATTACAGACACCAGTAACAGCTGCAGTATGTAATGAATATGTGACATACAGACCTATACAGACAGCTGTAGCTCTCACTGTACGTCTCACATGTATGTCACACATTCATTACATACTGCAGCTGTTACTGTTCACAGTGTCTGTAATAAACACATAATGTGAGACGTACAGTGAGAGCTACAGCTGTCTATAGGTCTGTTTGTCACATATTCATTACATACTGCAGCTGTTACTGGTGTCTCTGTAATAAATACATAATGTGAGACGTACAGCGAGAGCTACAGCTGTCTGTATAGGTCTGTATGTCACATATTCATTACATACTGCAGCTGTTACTGGTGTCTGTAATAAACACATAATGTGAGACGTACAGTGAGAGCTACAGCTGTCTGTATAGGTCTGTATGTCACATATTCATTACATACTGCAGCTGTTACTGGTGTCTGTAATAAACACATAATGTGAGACGTACAGTGAGAGCTACAGCTGTCTGTATAGGTCTGTTTGTCACATATTCATTACATACTGCAGCTGTTACTGGTGTCTCTGTAATAAACACATAGGGGCCTAGTTATCAACGTGTCTACTTTTCCTACCTTCGCCGGTTCAATACGCCCGCCTAAGCTCGCCTACCATCGCCGCCGCGGACCTGCAAAATTTCGCCTAAGTTATCAATAAAGCTGTCAAAAAGCCGCGCACCAAGTACGGGCGATGAGCAGCGGATTGTGAGAGTTATCACTCATCCGATCTCGCTGCTCTTCGGCTTTTTGACAGCTTTATTGCTAGCCTATCACTAAGCACCCACACTAACTGTACTGTTCTACCCCCTATACCGGCGCCCGCGGAGCCCCCCGCAACTCAATAAAGTTATTAACCCCTAAACCGCCGCTCCCGGACCCCGCCGCCACCTACATTATACCTAGTAACCCCTATCCTGCCCCCCCATACCGCCGCCCTCTATAATAAAGTTATTAACCCCTATCCTGCTGATCCCGGACCTCGCCGCAACTAAATAAATGTATTAACCCCTAAACCGCCGCTCCCGGACACCGCCGCCACCTACATTATACCTAGTAACCCCTATCCTGCCCCCCCTATACCGTCGCCACCTATAATAAAGTTATTAACCCCTATCCTGCCCCCCCTATACCGCCGCCACCTATAATAAAGTTATTAATCCCTATCCTGACGATCCCGGACCTCGCCGCAACTAAATAAATAGTTTAACCCCTAAACCGCCGCTCCCGGACCCCGCCGCAACCTATATTAAACTTATTAACCCCTAATCTGACCCCCCTACACCGTCACCACCTATAATAAATTTATTAACCCCTATCCTGCCTCCCCTACACCGCCGCCACTATAATAAAATTATTAACCCCTAAACCTAAGTCTAACACTAACCCTAACACCCCCCTAACTTAAATATTAATTAAATAAATCTAAATAATATTTATCTTATTAACTAAATTAATCCTATTTAAAACTAAATACTTACCTTTAAAATAAACCCTAATATAGCTACAATATAAATAATAATTATATTGTAGCTATCTTAGGATTTATTTTTATTTTACAGGCAACTTTCAATTTATTTTAACTAGGTACAATAGCTATTAAATAGTTATTAACTATTTAATAGCTACCTAGTAAAATAAAGAGAAATTAACCTGTAAAATAAAAACTAACCTAAGTTACAATTACACCTAACACTACACTATACTTTAATAAATTATTTCTATTTAAAACTAAATACTTACCAGTAAAATAAACTCTAAGATAGCTACAATATAATTAATAATTACATTGTAGCTATTTTAGGATTTATATTTATTTTACAGGTAACTTGGTATTTATTTTAGCTAGTTAGAGTAGTTATTAAATAGTTATTAACTATTTAATAACTACCTAGCTAAAAGAAATACAAAACTACCTGTAAAATAAATCCTAACCTAAGTTACAATTAAACCTAACACTACACTATCATTACATTAATTAAATAAATTTGTTTTAAATTAAATTAAATAAACTAACTAAAGTACAAAAAATAAAAAAAGCTAAGTTACAAAAAATAAAAAAAATAACTTACAAACATTTAAAAAAGATTACAACAATTTTAAGCTACTTACACCTAATCTAAGCCCCCTAATAAAATAACAAACCCCCCCAAAATAAAAAAATTCCCTACCTTATTCTACATTAAAAAGTTCAAAGCTCTTTTACCTTACCAGCCCTTAAAAGGGCCTTTTGCGGGGCATGCCCCAAAGAATTCAACTCTTTTGCCTGTAAAAGAAAAATACAACCCCCCCAACATTAAAACCCACCACCCACATACCCCTAATCTAACCCAAATCCCCCTTAAAAAAACCTAACACTACCCCCCTGAAGATCATCCTACCTTGAGTCGTCTTCATTCAGCCGAGCCACCGATGGAACCGAAGAGGAGATCCGGAGCGGCAGAAGTCATCATCCAAGTGGTGCTGAAGAAATCTTCCATCCGATGAAGTCATCATCCAGGCGGCGCTGAAGAAATTTTCCATCCGATAGAAGTCTTCATCCATGCGGCGTCTTCAATCTTCATCCATCCGGAGCGGAGCCATCTTCAGACGAGCCGACGCGGAGCCATCCTCTTCTTCCCGACGACTACCGACGAATGGATATTCCTTTAAGGGACGTCATCCAAGATGGCATCCCTTCAATTCCGTTTGGCTGATAGGATTCTATCAGCCAATCGGAATTAAGGTAGGAAAAATCTGATTGGCTGATTGAATCAGCCAATCAGATTGAAGTTCAATCCGATTGGCTGATCCAATCAGCCAATCAGATTGAGCTCGCATTCTATTGGCTGATCGGAACAGCCAATAGAATGCAAGCTCAATCAGATTTTTCCTACCTTAATTCTGACTGGCTAATATCATCCTATTAGCCCTTCAGAATTGAAGGGACGCCATCTTGGATGACGTCCCTTAAATGAATATCCATTCGTCGCTAGTCGTCGGGAAGAGGAGGATGGCTCCGCGTCGGCTCATCTGAAGATGGCTCCGCTCCGGATGGATGAAGATTGAAGACACCGCATGGATGAAGACTTCTATCGTATGGAAGATTTCTTCAGCGCCGCCTGGATGATGACTTCATCGGATGGAAGACTTCTTCAGCGCCCCTTGGATGATGACTTCTGCCGCTCCGGATCTCTTCTTCGGTTGCATCGGTGGCTCGGCTGAGTGAAGACGACTCAAGGTAGGATGATCTTCAGGGGGGTAGTGTTAGGGTTTTTTAAGGGGGGTTTGGGTTAGATTAGGGGTATGTGGGTGGTGGGTTTTAATGTTGGGGGGGTTGTATTTTTCTTTTACAGGCAAAAGAGTTGAATTCTTTGGGGCATGCCCCGCAAAAGGCCCTTTTAAGGGCTGGTAAGGTAAAAGAGCTTTGAACTTTTTAATGTAGAATAGGGTAGGGAATTTTTTTATTTTGGGGGGTTTGTTATTTTATTAGGGGGCTTAGATTAGGTGTAAGTAGCTTAAAATTGTTGTAATCTTTTTTAAATGTTTGTAAGTTATTTTTTTTATTTTTTGTAACTTAGCTTTTTTTATTTTTTTGTACTTTAGTTAGTTTATTTAATTTAATTTAATTGTAGTTATTTGTAACTAATTTATTTAATTAATGTAATGATAGTGTAGTGTTAGGTTTAATTGTAACTTAGCTTAGGATTTATTTTACAGGTAATTTTGTATTTCTTTTAGCTAGGTAGTTATTAAATAGTTAATAACTATTTAATAACTATTCTAACTAGCTAAAATAAATACCAAGTTACCTGTAAAATAAATATAAATCCTAAAATAGCTACAATGTAATTATTAATTATATTGTAGCTATCTTAGGGTTTATTTTACAGGTAAGTATTTAGTTTTAAATAGAAATAATTTATTAAAGT
This sequence comes from Bombina bombina, assembly GCF_027579735.1. Taxonomy (NCBI): domain Eukaryota; kingdom Metazoa; phylum Chordata; class Amphibia; order Anura; family Bombinatoridae; genus Bombina; species Bombina bombina. Next base: position 1,159,917,880 of record NC_069503.1, read on the forward strand.
ACAGTGTAGTGTTAGGTGTAATTGTAACTTAGGTTAGTTTTTATTTTACAGGTAAATTTCTCTTTATTTTACTAGGTAGCTATTAAATAGTTAATAACTATTTAAAAGCTATTGTACCTAGTTAAAATAAATTGAAAGTTGCCTGTAAAATAAAAATAAATCCTAAGATAGCTACAATATAATTACTATTTATATTGTAGCTATATTAGGGTTTATTTTAAAGGTAAGTATTTAGTTTTAAATAGGATTAATTTAGTTAATAAGATAAATATTATTTTGATTTATTTAATTAATATTTAAGTTAGGGGGGTGTTAGGGTTAGACTTAGGTTTAGGGGTTAATAATTTTATTATAGTGGCGGCGGTGTAGGGGGGCAGGATAGGGGTTAATAAATTTATTATAGGTGGCGACGGTGTGGGGGGGGGGGGCAGAATAGGTTGCGGCGGGGTCTGGGAGCGGCGGTTTAGGGGTTAAACTATTTATTTAGTTGCGGCGAGGTCCGGGATCGGCAGGATAGGGGTTAATAACTTTATTATAGGTGGCGGCGGCATAGGGGGGCAGGATAGGGGTTAATAGGCATCATGTAGGTGGCGGCGGGGTCTGGGAGCGGCGGTTTAGGGGTTAATACATATATTATAGTTGCGGCGGGCACCGGGAGCGGCGGTTTAGGGGTTAATACATATATTATAGTTGCAGCGGGCACCGGGAGCGGCGGTTTAGGGGTTAATACATATATTATAGTTGCAGCGGGGACCGGGAGCAGCGGTTAACATATTTATTATAATAAACACTGTAATAAACACATATAATAAACACTGTAATAAACACATAATGTAAGACGTACAGCGAGAGCTACATATGTCTGTATCGGTCTGTATGTCACATATTCATTACATACTGCAGCTGTTACTGGTGTCTCTGTAATAAACACATAATGTGAGACGTACAGCGAGAGCTACAGCTGTCTGTATAGGTCTGTATGTCACATATTCATTACATACTGCAGCTGTTACTGGTGTCTGTAATAAACACATAATGTGAGACGTACAGCGAGAGTTACAGCTGTCTGTATAGGTCTGTATGTCAAATATTCATTACATACTGCAGCTGTTACTGGTGTCTGTAATAAACACATAATGTGAGAGCTACAGATGTCTGTATAGGTCTGTATGTCACATATTCATTACATACTGCAGCTGTTACTGGTGTCTGTAATAAACACATAATGTGAGACGTACAGTGAGAGTTACAGCTGTCTGTATAGGTCTGTATGTCACATATTCATTACATACTGCAGCTGTTACTGGTGTCTGTAATAAACACATAATGTGAGACGTACAGTGAGAGCTACAGCTGTCTGTATAGGTCTGTATGTCACATATTCATTACATACTGCAGCTGTTACTGATGTCTGTAATAAACACATAATGTGAGAGCTACAGCTGCCTGTATAGGTCTGTATGTCACATACTCATTACATACTGCAGCTGTTGCTGGTGTCTCTGTAATAAACACATAATGTGAGACGTACAGTGAGAGCTACAGCTGTCTGTATAGGTCTGTATGTCACATATTCATTACATACTGCAGCTGTTACTGGTGTCTGTAATAAACACATAATGTGAGACGTACAGCGAGAGCTACAGCTGTCTGTATAGGTCTGTATGTCACATATTCATTACATACTGCAGCTGTTACTGGTGTCTGTAATAAACACATAATGTGAGACATACAGCGAGAGCTACAGCTGTCTGTATAGGTCTGTATATCACATATTCATTACATACTGCAGCTGTTACTGGTGTCTGTAATAAACACATAATGTGAAACGTACAGTGAGAGTTACAGCTGTCTGTATAGGTCTGTATGTCACATATTCATTACATACTGCATCTGTTACTGGTGTCTGTAATAAACACATAATGTGAGACGTACAGTGAGAGCTACAGCTGTCTGTATAGGTCTGTATGTCACATATTCATTACATACTGCAGCTGTTACTGATGTCTGTAATAAACACATAATGTGAGAGCTACAGCTGCCTGTATAGGTCTGTATGTCACATACTCATTACATACTGCAGCTGTTACTAGTGTCTCTGTAATAAACACATAATGTGAGACATACAGTGAGAGCTACAGCTGTCTGTATAGGTCTGTATGTCACACATTCATTACATACTGCAGCTGTTACTGGTGTCTGTAATAAACACATAATGTGAGATGTACAGCGAGAGCTACAGCTGTCTGTATAGGTCTGTATGTCACATATTCATTACATACTGCAGCTGTTACTGGTGTCTGTAATAAACACATAATGTGAGACGTACAGCGAGAGCTACAGCTGTATGTATAGGTCTGTATGTCACATATTCATTACATACTGCAGCTGTTACTGGTGTCTGTAATAAACACATAATGTGAGAGCTACAGCTGTCTGTATAGGTCTGTATGTTACATATTCATTACATACTGCAGCTGTTACTGATGTCTGTAATAAACACATAATGTGAGACGTACAGCGAGAGCTACAGCTGTCTGTATAGGTCTGTATGTCACACATTCATTACATACTGCAGCTGTTACTGGTGTCTGTAATAAACACATAATGTGAGAGCTACAGCTGTCTGTATAGGTCTGTATGTTACATATTCATTACATACTGCAGCTGTTACTGATGTCTGTAATAAACACATAATGTGAGACGTACAGTGAGAGCTACAGCTGTCTGTATAGGTCTGTATGTCACACATTCATTACATACTGCAGCTGTTACTGGTCTCTGTAATGAACACATAATGTGAGACGCACAGTGAGAGCTACAGCTGTCTGTATAGGTCTGTATGTCACATATTCATTACATACTGCAGCTGTTACTGATGTCTGTAATAAACACATAATGTGAGACGTACAGTGAGAGCTACAGCTATCTGTATAGGTCTGTATGTCACATATTCATTACATACTGCAGCTGTTACTGGTGTCTCTGTAATAAACACATAATGTGAGAGCTACAGCTGTCTGTATAGGTCTGTATGTCACATATTCATTACATACTGCAGCTGTTACTGGTGTCTCTGTAATAAACACATAATGTGAGAGCTACAGCTGTCTGTATAGGTCTGTATGTCACATATTCATTACATACTGCAGCTGTTACTGGTGTCTGTAATAAACACATAATGTTAGACGTACAGCGAGAGCTACAGCTGTCTGTATAGGTCTGTATGTCACATATTCATTACATACTGCAGCTGTTACTGGTCTCTGTAATAAACACATAATGTGAGAGCTACAGCTGCCTGTATAGGTCTGTATGTCACATATTCATTACATACTGCAGCTGTTACTGGTGTCTGTAATAAACACATAATGTGAGAGCTACAGCTGTCTGTATAGGTCTGTATGTTACATATTCATTACATACTGCAGCTGTTACTGGTGTCTGTAATAAACACATAATGTGAGACGTACATCGAGAGTTACAGCTGTCTGTATAGGTCTGTATGTCACATATTCATTACATACTGCAGCTGTTACTGGTGTCTGTAATAAACACATAATGTGAGACGTACAGTGAGAGTTACAGCTGTCTGTATAGGTCTGTATGTCACATACTCAATACATACTGCAGCTGTTACTGGTGTCTGTAATAAACACATAATGTGAGACGTACAGTGAGAGTTACAGCTGTCTGTATAGGTCTGTATGTCACATATTCATTACATACTGCAGCTGTTACTGGTGTCTGTAATAAACACATAATGTGAGACGTACAGCGAGAGCTACAGCTGTCTGTATAGGTCTGTATGTCACACATTCATTACATACTGCAGCTGTTACTGGTCTCTGTAATGAACACATAATGTGAGAGCTACAGCTGCCCGTATAGGTCTGTATGTCACAAATTCATTACATACTGCAGCTGTTACTGGTGTCTGTAATAAACACATAATGTGAGAGCTACAGCTGTCTGTATAGGTCTGTATGTTACATATTCATTACATACTGCAGCTGTTACTGGTGTCTGTAATAAACACATAATGTGAGACGTACAGCGAGAGCTACAGCTGTCTGTATAGGTCTGTATGTCACATATTCATTACATACTGCAGCTGTTACTGGTGTCTGTAATAAACACATAGGCCTCTAGTTATCAACGTGTCTACTTACCTGCCTTCGACGGCCCCAATACGCCCGCCTAAGCTCGCCTCACATCGCCGCCGCGGACCTGAATACGCTCGCCAAAGTTATCAAAAAAGCTGTCAAAAAGCCGTGCACCAAGTACGGGGCGATGAGCAGCGAACTGTGATAGTTATCACTCATCCGATCTCGCTGCTCTTCGGCTTTTTCCCAGCTTTATTGATAAGCTGTCACTAAGCACCCACACTAAACTAGACTGTTCTACCCCCTATACCGGCGCCCCCGGAGCCCCCCGCAACGAAATAAAGTTATTAACCCCTAAACCGCCACTCCTAGGCCCCACCGCAACTATAATAAATGTATTAACCCCTAAACCGCCGCTCCCGGACCCCGCCGCCACCTACATAATATCTATTAACCCCTATCCTGCCCCCCCTATACCGCCGCCACCTATAATAAATTTATTAACCCCTATCCTGCCGATCCCTTACCCCGCCGCAACTAAATTGTTTAACCCCTAAACCGCCGCTCCCGGACCCCGCCGCAACCTATATTAAACTTATTAACCCCTATTCTGCCCCCCTACACCTTCGCCACCTATAATAAATTTATTAACCCCTATCCTGCCCCCCCTATACCGCCGCAACCTATAATAAAATTATTAACCCCTAAACCTAAGTCTAGCCCTAACACCCCCCTAACTTAAATATTAATTAAATAAATCTAAATAAATATTACTCTTATTAACTAAATTAATCCTATTTAAAACTAAATAAATACTTACCTATAAAATAAACCCTAATATAGCTACAATATAACTAATAATTATATTGTAGCTATTTTAGGATTTATTTTTATTTTACAGGCAAATTTCAATTTATTTTAACTAGGCACAATAGCTATTAAATAGTTATTAACTATTTAATAGCTACCTAGTTAAAATAAAGACAAATTTACCTGTAAAATAAAAACTAACCTAAGTTACAATTACACCTAACACTACACTATCATTAACTAAATTATTCCTATTTAAAACTAAATACTTACCTGTAAAATAAACCCTAAGATAGCTACAATCTAATTAATAATTACATTGTAGCTATTTTAGGATTTAAATTTATTTTACAGGTAACTTTGTATTTATTTTAACTATTTAGAATAGTTATTAAATAGTTATTAACTATTTAATAACTACCTAGCTAAAAGAAATACAAAATTACCTGTAAAATAAATCCTAACCTAAGTTACAATTAAACCTAACACTACACTATCATTAAATAAATTAAATTAATTATCTATAAATACCTACAATTAAATACAATTAAATAAACTAACTAAAGTACAAAAAATAAAAAAAACTAAGTTACAAAAAATAAAAAATATATTACAAGATTTTTAAGCTAATTACACCTAATCTAAGCCCCCTAATAAAATAACAAAGCCCCCCAAAATAAAAAAATGCCCTACCCTATTCTAAATTACGAAAGTTAACAGCTCTATTACCTTACCAGCCCTTAAAAGGGCCTTTTGCGGGGCATGCCCCAAAGAAATCAGCTCTTTTGCCTGTAAAAAACAAACACAATACCCCCCCCCCAACATTACAACCCACCACCCACATACCCCTACTCTAACCCAAACCCCCCTTAAATAAACCTAACACTACCCCCCTGAAGATCATCCTACCTTTAGCCGTCTTCAGCCAGCCGACCACCGATGGAACAGAAGAGGACATCCGCAGCGGTCGAAGTCTTCATCCAAGGGGTGCTGAAGAGGTCTTCCAGCTGATAGAAGTCTTCATCCAGGCGGCGTCTTCAATCTTCATCCATCCGGAGCGGAGCAGAGCGGAGCCATCTTCAAAGCAGCCGACGCGGAGCCACCTTCATCCACCGACGCCTACTCGCCGAATGAATATTCCTTTAAGTGACGTCATCCAAGATGGCATCCCTCGAATTCCGATTGGCTGATAGGATTCTATCAGCCAATCGGAATTAAGGTAGGAAAAATCTGATTGGCTGATACAATCAGCCAATCAGATTCAAGTTCAATCGGATTGGCTGATCCAATCAGCCAATCAGATTGAGCTCGCATTCTATTGGCTGTTCCGATCAGCCAATAGAATGCGAGCTCAATCTGATTGGCTGATTGGATCAGCCAATCAGATTTTTCCTACCTTAATTCCGATTGGCTGATAGAATCCTATCAGCCAATCGGAATTCGAGGGACCCATTTTGGATGACATCACTTAAAGGAATATTCATTCAGCGAGTAGGCGTTGGTGGATGAAGATGGCTCCGCGTTGGCTGCTTTGAAGATGGTTTCGCTCCGGATGGATGAAGATTGAAGACGCCACCTGGATGAAGACTTCTATTGGATGGAAGACCTCTTCGGCGCCCATTGGATGAAGACTTCGACCGCTGCGGATGTCTGCTTCTGTTCCATCGGTGGTCTGCTGGCTGAAGACGGCTAAAGGTAGAATGATCTTCAGGAGGGTAGTGTTAGGTTTATTTAAGGGGGGTTTGGGTTAGAGTATGGGTATATGGGTGGTGGGTTGTAATGTTGGGGGGTGGTATTGTGTTTTTTTTTACAGGCAAAAGAGCTGATTTCTTTGGGGCATGCCCCGCAAAAGGCCCTTTTAAGGGCTGGTAAGGTAATAGAGCTTTTAACGTTTTATTTTAGAATAAGGTAGGGCATTTTTTTATTTTGGGGGGCTTTGTTATTTTATTAGGGGGCTTAGATTAGGTGTAATTAGCTTAAAAATCTTGTAATATTTTTTTATTTTTTGTAACTTAGTTTTTTTTATTTTAATTTATTTAATGATAGTCTAGTGTTAGGTTTAATTGTAACTTAGGTTAGGATTTATTTTACAGGTAAATTTGTCTTTATTTTAACTAGGTAGTTATTAAATAGTTAACTATTTAATAGCTATTGTACCTAGTTAAAATAAATTTGCCTGTAAAATAAAAATAAATCCTAAAATAGCTACAATATAATTATTAGTTATATTGTAGCTATATTAGGGTTTATTTTATAGGTAAGTATTTAGTTTTAAATAGGATTAATTTAGTTAATAAGAGTAATTTTATTTAGATTTATTAAAATAATATTTAAGTTAGGGGGGTGTTAGGGTTAGGGTTAGACTTAGGTTTAGGGGTTAATTAGTTTAATATAGATGGCGGCGGTATGGGGGGGCAGGATAGGGGTTAATAAATTTATTATAGGTGGCGAAGGTGTAGGGGGGGCAGATTAGGGGTTAATAAGTTTAATATAGGTTGCGGCGGGGTCCGGGAGCGGCGGTTTGGGGGTTAAACAATTTATTTATTTGCGGCGGGGTACGGGATCAGCAGGATAGAGGTTAATAAATTTATTATAGGTGGCGGCGGTATAGGGGGGGCAGGATAGGGGTTAATAGGTATTATGTAGGTGGCGGCGGGGTCCGGGAGCGGCGGTTTAGGGGTTAATAAGGTTATTAGAGTGGCGGTGGGCTCCGGGAGCGGCGGTTTAGGGGGTAATACATTTATTTAGTTGCGGCGGTGTTTAGACTCGGGGTACATGTTAGGGTTTTAGGTGCAGACATCTCCCATAGGAATCAATGGGATGTCGGGCAGCAGCGAACATGAACTTTCGCTATGGTCAGACTCCCATTGATTCCTATGGTTTCCGCGGGCTCCAGGGCGGCGGACTGAATACCAGGTACGCTAGGCCGGAAAAGTGCCGAGCGTACCTGCTAGTCATTTGATAACTAGCAAAAGTAGTCAGATTGTGCCGAACTTGCGTTCGGAACATCTGGAGTGACGTAAGAATCGATCTGTGTCAGACTGAGTCCGGGCGGATCGAAGCTTACGTCACTATATTCTACTTTTGCTGGTGTGTAGGGCTTGATAACTAAGGGGAATCAGCCTTGCCAAAAATACGCTGCGGAATTCCAGCGTATTTGAGGTTGACGGCTTGATAACTAGGGGCCAGTGTGTGTATGTTATTGTGTGCATGTGTCACTGTGTGTATGTTATTGTGTGCATGTGTCACTGTGTGTGTGTGAGTGTATGTTTTTGTGTGCATGTGTCACTGTGTGTGTGTGAGTGTATGTTATTGTGTGCATGTGTCACTGTGTGTGTGTGAGTGTATGTTATTGTGTGCATGTGTCACTGTGTGTGTGTGAGTGTATGTTATTGTGTGCATGTGTCACTGTGTGTGTGTGAATGTTATTGTGTGCATGTGTCTCTGTGTGTATGTTATTGTGTGCATGTGTCTGTGTGTGTGTATGTTATTATGTGCATGTGTCACTGTGTGTGTGTATGTTATTGTGTGCATGTGTCACTGTGTGTATGTTATGTGCATGTGTCACTGTGTGTGTGTATGTTATTATGTGCATGTGTCACTGTGTGTGTATGTTATTCTGTGCATGTGTCACTGTGTGTGTATGTTATTGTGTGTGTGTGTCACTGTGTGTGTGTGTGTCACTGTGTGTATGTTATTGTGTGTGTCACTGTGTGTGTGTGCATGTTATTGTGTGTGTGTCACTGTGTGTGCATGTGTGTCAGTGTGTGTGTGTGTGTGTCACTGTTTGTGTGTGTATGTGTCAGTGTGTGTGTGTGTCACTGTGTGTGTATGTGTTAGTGTGTGTGTGTGTGTCACTGTGTGTGTATGTGTTAGTGTGTGTGTGTGACACTGTGTGTGTGTGTATGTGTATGTGTCAGTGTGTGTATGTGACACTGTGTGTGTGTATGTGTCAGTGTGTGTGTGCCACTGTGTATATGTGATATTTGTCATGTATGTATGTGTATGTGTCAGTGTGTGTCATTGTGTGTGTATGTGTTAGTGTGTGTGTATGTGTCAGTGTGTGTGTGTGTATGTGTCACTGAGTGTGTGTATGTGTCAGTGTGTGTGTGTGTGTGTATGTGTGTGTGTGTCAGTGTCAGTGTGTGTATGTGTCAGTGTGTGTATGTGTCAGTGTGTGTATGTGTCAGTGTGTGTGTGTGTGTGTGTGTATGTGTCAGTGTGTGTGTGCCACTGTGTATATGTGATATTTATAATGTGTGTATGTGTAATAATAAATACAATCTTATTTTCTCTGATAAAATCTCTGTACATCTTTTAATATTTGATGCAGTTGCACTATTTGTATGTCCCAGACCTACATAAATGTTTCCTTTATATGACACACATAAATATTCTCTTACCCTGAGCTGCCACAATGGATGTTAGCAGAGCAGCAGCCAATGAGAGCAGCAGAATCCTGCGGAGAGAAAGAGAGGAACTGGTCACACTAAAGGCTAAATTACGAGTTACGTGCAAGCGAGTCAGGTTTTTTGGTTATATTACAACTTGAAAGTAAACGAGATCGCTTGAACACAATTGAAGTTAGCACGCATTGGGTTAGCGCGTCCTCAGGTTTCTGGTTTTTAAGAAACTAAAAAAGTATCACAAAAAACATCAAAAATACATTACACAGTACAGTTACACATATAATAACACTATCTAATAAATATACATTACACAGTACAGTAACACACATAATAACTCTGTCTAATAAATATACATTACACAGTACAGTTACACACATAATTACACTATCTAATAAATATACATTACACAGTACAGTTACACACATAATAACACCATCTAATAAATATACATTACACAGTACAGTAACACACATAATAACACTGTGTAATAAATATACATTACACAGTACAGTTACACACATAACACTGTCTAATAAATATACATTACACAGTACAGTTACACACATAACACTGTCTAATAAATATACATTACACAGTACAGTTACACACATAACACTGTCTAATAAATATACATTACACAGTACAGTTACACACATAATAACACTATCTAATAAATATACATTACACAGTACAGTTACACACATAATAACATTATCTAATAAAAATACATTACACAGTACACAGTACAGTTACACACATAACACTATCTAATAAATATACATTACACAGTACAGTTACACTCATAATAACACTATCTAATAAAAATACATTACACAGTACACTTTCACACATTAACACTGTCTAATAACAATACATTACACAGTACAGTTATACAAATAATAACACTGTCTAATAAATATACATTACACAGTACAGTTATACACATAATAACACTATCTAATAAAAATACATTACACAGTACACTTTCACACATTAACACTGTCTAATAACAATACATTACATAGTACAATTACACACATAATAACACCATCATATAAATATACATTACACAGTATAGTTACACACATAATAACACTATCTAATAAATATACATTACACAGTACAGTTACACACATAATAACACTATCTAATAAATATACATTACATAGTATAGTTACACACATAATAACACTATCTAATAAATATACATAACACAGTACAGTTACACACATAATAATACTGTCTAATAAATATACATTACACAGTACAGTTACACACATAGTAACACTATCTAATAAATATACATTACACAGTACATTTACACTCATAACAACACATATAATAAATATACATTACACAGTACAGTTACACACATAATAACACCATCTAATAAATATATATTACACAGTACAGTTACTTTCATAACAACACATCTAATAAATATACATTACACAATACAGTTAGACACATAACACCATCTAATAAATATACATTACACAGTACAGTTACACACATAATAACACTGTGTAATAAATATACATTACACAGTACAGTTACACACATAACACTGTCTAATAAATATACATTACACAGTACAGTTACACACATAACACTGTCTAATAAATATACATTACACAGTACAGTTACACACATAACACTGTCTAATAAATATACATTACACAGTACAGTTACACACATAATAACACTATCTAATAAATATACATTACACAGTACAGTTACACACATAATAACATTATCTAATAAAAATACATTACACAGTACACAGTACAGTTACACACATAACACTATCTAATAAATATACATTACACAGTACAGTTACACTCATAATAACATTATCTAATAAATATACATTACACAGTACAGTTACACACATAATAACATTATCTAATAAAAATACATTACACAGTACATAGTACAGTTACACACATAACACTATCTAATAAATATACATTACACAGTACAGTTACACTCATAATAACACTATCTAATAAAAATACATTACACAGTACACTTTCACACATTAACACTGTCTAATAACAATACATTACACAGTACAGTTATACAAATAATAACACTGTCTAATAAATATACATTACACAGTACAGTTATACACATAATAACACTATCTAATAAAAATACATTACACAGTACACTTTCACACATTAACACTGTCTAATAACAATACATTACATAGTACAATTACACACATAATAACACCATCTTATAAATATACATTACACAGTATAGTTACACACATAATAACACTATCTAATAAATATACATTACACAGTACAGTTAGACACATAATAACACTGTCTAATAAATATACATTACACAGTACAGTTACACTCATATTAACACTGTCTAATAAATATACATTACACAGTACAGTTACACATATAATAACACTATCTAATAAATATACATTACACAGTACAGTTACATACATAATAACACCATCTTATAAATATACATTACACAGTATAGTTACACACATAATAACACTATCTAATAAATATACATTACAAAGTACAGTTACACACATAATAACACTATCTAATAAAAATACATTACACAGTACACTTTCACACATTAACACTGTCTAATAAAAATACATTACACAGTACAGTTACTCACAATAACACTATCTAATAAATATACATTACATAGTACAATTACACACATAATAACACCATCTTATAAATATACATTACACAGTATAGTTACACACATAATAACACTGTCTAATAAATATACATTACACAGTACAGTTACACACATAATAACACTATCTAATAAATATACATTACACAGTACAGTTACACACATAATAACACTATCTAATAAATATACATTACACAGTACAGTTACACACATAATAACACTATCTAATAAATATACATTACACAGTACAGTTACACACATAATAACACTATCTAATAAATATACATTACAAAGTACAGTTACACACATAATAACACTATCTAATAAAAATACATTACACAGTACACTTTCACACATTAACACTGTCTAATAAAAATACATTACACAGTACAGTTACTCACAATAACACTATCTAATAAATATACATTACATAGTACAATTACACACATAATAACACCATCTTATAAATATACATTACACAGTATAGTTACACACATAATAACACTGTCTAATAAATATACATTACACAATACAGTTACACACATAATAACACTATCTAATAAATATACATTACACAGTACAGTTACACACATAATAACACCATCTTATAAATATACATTACACAGTATAGTTACACACATAATAACACTGTCTAATAAATATACATTACACAGTACAAGTTGCAAAACAAAAGTATAAAAATAAGAACTAATATCAATTCAGTATATACAGAGACATGTATTTATATTAGTCCAGAAACAGTTTTGCAGGGATGCAATTAACAATATACTAATAGGATTTCTAGCTATAATATTAATTATAACAACTAGATAAAAAAGAATTGAAGTAAATTGCTTTAACTAGATTGTATATATACACACATAATCAATATGATCTAGTAATAACAATCATATGTAAATTAAGTAAGTTCATAATATAGAGAAACACTGATCAAATATGAGCATATATAGTTTCCAATAAAGGGTTAACAATAGAATAGAGGCATAGCACAGACTACCAATCAAACAAGAGAGAGTGGAATAAAACCACACAGCTGAGACTGACAAGGAGAGTCTATGAATAAGGCCAGTCAGGGCCGAAACATGTTAGACGTGTCTATCTGTCTGTGCCATGATTTTCTACATTTTTAAGCTATGGAATTTTTTTAATGGATGAAATAAAGGACTTTTAGTTTTTAAACCAGTTGCCATATTTCTTGTTTAGTCTGAGCTACATATACGGCATTGGAGAGTGCTGTTTGGCCTGGTTTTCTAGCTATTTTTATTAATCCCCATGGATGGAGGGGTATCCCACATTACCTACTGAGGACTGCTGAGGACCACCACGACCGGTGACACCCGAACAGCCAAGTTCTAAACCTATCTTCAGCGAGTGACGGCTACTGCTGCTACCGGATACCTGATACCCGATACCAGAGGCAAGTGAAAGTCACATGACCGGAGGGCCGAGTGACGTCAGACGCCGCAACTGGTGAGAGGAGAGAGAGGAGCTGGAGCAGAGCGGTCATCGTCGTTTGGATAGCCGAATAGCCTGAACAGACAAGCCGCCTAAAGCTCATAGCAGTTTAGCCTAACAACATGAAACCAGTGGGGTGACTACTCTGAGAGAAAGAGGACAGCTGAGGACCGGAGGGTGTCACCGTGAGCGGTAAGAATTTCCTCATCACTTTCTAAAGCTCTCTAATTATTTTTGCATTTTCTATGCGGGTAATATTTGAATCTCTAGCAGACATAGAGTGCTAAGGAAAGGAGAGGATAATAAGCAGTGAAAAAATACGGAATTACAAGAGACAAGCTATTAACATGCTAATATTGTGGGACAATTAATATTAATATTTCTGACAATACAAGTTACAGTCACTGTCAGAAACCTTTATATTGCTTCATACCTTAATAATATTATTTACAAGCATATTGATAAAAGTTTATTGAGGTTAATCAAAGAAACATGGCTACTAGCAATTACTATTCATTGTTAACTCTTGAGGAACTAGAGAAAAGCAGACCAACATTGAAGGATATATTTAACCCTGAAAATGAAACTAAAGAAATTTCAGAGATTTTTCTTTTGATGGAAAAGGCACTAATGAGAGAATATCAAACATGGTGGGATATAAAGTCCCTGGAAAAGTATATTGATTTGAATATGATACCTAGGGGCCTAAGAATAAAGAAAAGGCCTACGTTCCTAGTGGTTGATGATGCTTTTCTGTCAGAATGGAATAACATACTTACGGAGTGTTCTATAAGACTTATGAATTTAATTATCAAACATAAGGAAATCAAGCTGATAGAGGCAAGACAACATATACAGGACATACAAAAAGACCTTAATGAATTCTTGGGATACAAACAGTATGAGAAACTTGACAATCTACTTAAACAGACAGTGGACAATATGAAAAAAAGACATTGATAAACTTAAGTTTCGGAAGTTTACTAGAGACTCTGAAGATTATACTCACAACAGGGTCTATCTTAAGAATTCCCAACAAAATAGGAGACACAGACGACAACGCAGACAGCACAAAGGGGGGGGACCAGGAACCCAGAGAGCCAAGTAGACAACAACAACAGCCTACACTAAATAAAAAACAAGTCACCTTTTCTGACACTGACCCAGAGTCCAATGATGAATTGGAAGTTCAGGACTTTGTGGACTTTATGACAAGTGGTCCCTCATCTGATGAGGCAGAATTAAATAATGAAGTTATTATGCACTCACCAGACCCACACCCTACCCAACCCTTGCAGGCCATTACCAATGGGGGCATACTCAAACATAAATCTAGACAGACTAGTAATAAAAATAGATATGTCAAAGCCTTAGTTAATGAGGAACAGAATAGATACGGGGCTAATATTGAGCATCCGCAGGTTTTTCAAGAGAACGTGGCCGGACAGGGAGGAGGAGGGAGGGGAAGAGGAGTGATACACAAACCCCTGACATCACAAGGGGGAGAACTACCATTAACACAGAGAGGAAGATATACACTAAGGAGGGGGAAGCAGAACAGATACAAGGTGTAAAAGTAATCAATCTATCTTCTGTTATCTTAGAAGAATCAGAATTAGAAGTATTAAGATTAGGACTCAACTTTGTGCCATCAGTGGATTTTGATGTGTTTGAAACATTGTTAGATGTGAATAAGTTGGTACGTAAACTTACATTAAAAAAAGTTTTTCAATGCAGAAAATATTGAACACGAGGGTGTACCAGTACAGAAAACTACTGATAGAATGGTGGAGAATGATCATTTTCAGGTGAATGATGCTGTGGATTTCATAACATTACATCAATTAGAAAGAGAAAGTAGTACACTAGAGACAACTAAAGGCTCACACACAGGCTATAGATCTAAGTCAGACTTCTATCCAACCCAGAAAAGGGGTAATATACTTGAGCAATTTCACAAAAGAGTGGAGGAGGACTTAGTGAAATTAAAATCACAAGAATCAAGCCATAAAGAGAATCTAACATTGAAACAAAAGAGAGGCCTAAAACTTTTGAAGCAAAGGGACAATCTGATAATAAAGAATTCGGACAAAGGAGGCTCCATTGTCGTTATGGACAGGAGCTTCTATGTTCAGGAAGCACTAAGGCAACTTGAGGATAAGGAGGTATACCTCGTGCTAAGAGGGAACCCAGTCCAGACCTACCAAAGAGAAATGAGGGATCTACTGGATGACGGACTGGAGTGTGGCATAATAGATTCTATCACCTTTGACTATTTGATGGTGGAGGAACCGGTCACTCCTATCTTCCACCATCTACCAAAGGTGCATAAATCCTTGGACAATGTTAAGGGACGCCCAATTGTGTCCGGCATAGGTTCATTATTTGAAAACCTGTCCAATTGGATTGAATCTCTACTCCAGCCCGTCTGGAGATTGCCCTCATTTCTCAAAGACACTAAGCATCTGCTAAATCTGACAGATAGCTTCGTTTGGGAGCCAAATTATAGTTGGCTCACCATAGATGTGGTGGGCCTATATTGGGCGATACCCCACAAGGAAGGTCTAGAGGCTGTGAAGTACATGTTGGATTACTTTAGCGAATATGATGCCAATCTAAAAAGTTTCATATTGCGTACACTCCACTTTTTATTGACACACAACTTCTTCGAGTTCAATGGTTTGTTTTATCTGCAGAGACGTGGGACAGCCATGGGGGCAAAATTTGCTCCAGCTTTTGCCAACATATATATGGGTTGGTGGGAGCTGTCCCACGTCTATGCAGATAATAATCCATTTAGGAGCTCAATTATAGCATACAAGCGCTATATTGATGATCTCATAATGGTTTGGTCAGGTACAGAGGAAGAAAGTGTATCCTTTGTTGAACATCTCAATCAAAACAAGGCAGGTCTACAATTCACACATATCTTTGAAAATAAAAAAGTGTCATACCTTGATGTGGAACTAGAAGGGAATATAGTAGATGGAACAGTAATATCAACACTATATGTAAAACCTATAGTTGCTAATGCCCTTTTACACGCAAAAAGTTGCAACCCACGCCATATGAACTATGGCGTGGCAAAGGGCCAGTTTATTAGGTTAAAAAGAAACTGTTCAAGAGAAATTGACTATCAAGCAGAAAGTGAGATACTTTGGAAAAAGCTCAAAGCAAGGGGATATCCAGAAGGGCCCTTACGTAAAGCGTATCTTCAGGTCCAGAAAATCCCTAGGGCTGACCTGCTGAGACCTAAACCACAGAGAGCAGATAGAGAGTTGAGTGAAATTACTTTTGTGACTAACTATACCAACCAATATAGACAAGTGTGTGACATTATCAAGAGAAACTTGCCAATCTTAAGGGCTGATGAAGCGCTAAAGACTGTGATAGACAAAGGTTGCCGATTTGTTTCTAAGAGGAACATAACGATAGGTAACATTGTCTCACCTAGCGCTCTCAGGAAACCACAGAAAAAAAGCAGCTGGCTCAGCTGTAAGGGCCATTATAGATGTGGCTCTCATGGCTGTACAGCCTGTGGTTATACTTTAACTGGTAAGGTCTTTCAGTCAAGCTACTCGCAAAGAGTTTTTGATTGTAATTTCTGCACGAATTGCCGTTCAGAGTTTGCAATATATTTGATAACTTGTTCCTCTTGTCAGAAACAATATGTAGGGTGCACTACATGAGAAACACAAGAGCGTATACGTGAGCACCTTAGTGACATTGAGAGAGGAAGGACAGCAACGGGGGCATCAAAGCATTTCATCCATGAACTTGGAGGTAGTGCTAAAACATTCACCTGGATGATCATTGACATCATAAGGAACAAACCTAGGGGAGGTAGTAAAATCAAGGAACTCTATAAGAAAGAGGCATTTTGGATCTTCAAGCTATATACACGTATGCCAAATGGCATGAATATTGAGACAGATTTGATTAATCATTGGTAGCCAATGGCTTGAAATTCCTTTGCCAAACACTGAATAAGATCCATTTATGTCAAACAATTGCCAAATATATAAGATATTAGGTCTAATAAATCGTGTTAAACACATAGATAGTAGTAATGAGGTACTAGCAGAGCTTTGGGGCTTGTTTTTCAGAATGAGAAACGCTAATTACACAAAAATAGTCCATATATGGCCCGTTTTAGGGTAGAATGTGTTGACATTTAAAAGAGACCTAAAATTAATGTGAGAATAAAATCACTCATAATCAATAATTAATTCAGCAGCATTTCTAACTTGAGGAAGAGAGAGTTTGGTAAAAATTTAAAGCAATAATATTTATAGCTATAGGGAGTACAAGTTGCAAAACAAAAGTATAAAAATAAGAACTAATATCAATTCAGTATATACAGAGACATGTATTTATATTAGTCCAGAAACAGTTTTGCAGGGATGCAATTAACAATATACTAATAGGATTTCTAGCTATAATATTAATTATAACAACTAGATAAAAAAGAATTGAAGTAAATTGCTTTAACTAGATTGTATATATACACACATAATCAATATGATCTAGTAATAACAATCATATGTAAATTAAGTAAGTTCATAATATAGAGAAACACTGATCAAATATGAGCATATATAGTTTCCAATAAAGGGTTAACAATAGAATAGAGGCATAGCACAGACTACCAATCAAACAACAGAGAGTGGAATAAAACCACACAGCTGAGACTGACAAGGAGAGTCTATGAATAAGGCCAGTCAGGGCCGAAACATGTTAGACGTGTCTATCTGTCTGTGCCATGATTTTCTACATTTTTAAGCTATGGAAATTTTTTAATCGATGAAATAAAGGACTTTTAGTTTTTAAACCAGTTGCCATATTTCTTGTTTAGTCTGAGTTACACAATACAGTTACACACATAATAACACTATCTAATAAATATACATTACACAGTACAGTTACACACATAATAACACTATCTAATAAATATACATTACACAGTACAGTAACACACATAATAACACTATCTAATAAATATACATTACACAGTACAGTTACACACATAATAACACTATCTAATAAATATACATTACACAGTACAGTTACACACATAATAACACTATCTAATAAATATACATTACACAGTACAGTTACACTCATAATAACACTATCTAATAAATATAAATTACACAGTACAGTTACACACATAATAACACTGTCTAATAAATATACATTACACAGTATAGTTACACTCATAATAACACCATCTAATAAATATACATTACACAGTACAGTTACACACATAATAAAACCATCTAATAAATATACATTACACAGTACAGTTACACACATAATAACACTGTCTAATAAATATACATTACAAAGTACAGTTACACTCATAATAACACTATCTAATAAATATACATTACACAGTACAGTTACACACATAATAACACTGTCTAATAAATATACATTACACAGTACAGTTACACACATAATAACACTGTCTAATAAATATACATTACACAGTACAGTTACACACATAATAACACTGTCTAATAAATATACATTACACAGTACAGTTACACACATAATAACACTGTCTAATAAATATACATTACAGAGTACAGTTACACTCATAATAACACTATCTAATAAATATACATTACAGAGTACAGTTACACTCATAATAACACTATCTAATAAATATACATTACAGAGTACAGTTACACTCATAATAACACTATCTAATAAATGTTATTATGTGTGTAACTGTACTGTGTAATGTATATTTATTAGATAGTGTTATTATGAGTGTAACTGTACTCTGTAATGTATATTTATTAGACAGTGTTATTATGTGTGTAACTGTACTGTGTAATGTATACTGTCTAATAAATATACATTACAGAGTACAGTTACACTCATAATAACACTATCTAATAAATATACATTACACAGTACAGTTACACACATAATAACACTATCTAATAAATATAATTACACAGTACAGTTACACACATAATAACACTGTCTAATAAATATACATTACACAGTACAGTTACACACATAATAACACTGTCTAATAAATATACATTACAGAGTACAGTTACACATATAATAACACTATCTAATAAATATACATTACACAGTACAGTTACACACATAATAACACTAGCTAATAAATATACATTACATAGTACAGTTATACACATAATAACTCCATCTAATAAATATACATTACACAGTACAGTTACACACATAATAACACTATGTAATACATATACATTATATAGTACAGTTACACACATAATAACACTATCTAATAAATATACATTACACAGTACAGTTACACTTATAATAACACTATCTAATAAATATACATTACACAGTACAGTTACACACATAATAACACCATCTAATAAATATACATTACACAGTACAGTTATACACATAATAACTCCATCTAATAAATATACATTACACAGTACAGTTACACACATAATAACACTATGTAATACATATACATTATATAGTACAGTTACACACATAATAACACTATCTAATAAATATACATTACACAGTACAGTTACACACATAATAACACTGTCTAATAAATATACATTACACAGTACAGTTACACACATAACACTATCTAATAAATATACATTACACAGTACAGTTACACTCATAATAACACTGTCTAATAAATATACATTACACAGTACAGTTACACACATAACACTGTCTAATAAATATACATTACACAGTACAGTTATACACATAATAACACTATCTAATAAATATACATTACACAGTACAGTTACACACATAATAACACTATCTAATAAATATACATTACACAGTACAGTTACACACATAATAACACTATCTAATAAATATACATTACACAGTACAGTTACACACATAATAACACTATCTAATAAATATACATTACACAGTACAGTTACACATATAATAACACTATCTAATAAATATACATTACACAGTACAGTTACACATATAATAACACTATCTAATAAATATACATTACACAGTACAGTTACACACATAATAACACTATCTAATAAATATACATTACACAGTACAGTTACACACATAATAACACTGTCTAATAAATATACATTACACAGTACAGTTACACACATAATAACACTGTTTAATAAATATACATTGCACAGTACAGTTACACACATAATAACACTATCTAATAAATATACATTACACAGTACAGTTACACTCAAAATAACACTATCTAATAAATATACATTACATAGTACAGTTACACACATAATAACACTATCTAATAAATGTACATTACACAGTACAGTTACACTAATAATAACACTATCTAATAAATATACATTACACAGTACACTTACACACATATTAACACCATCTAATAACAATACATTACACAGTACAGTTACACACAAAATAACACTATCTAATAAATATACATTACACAGTACAGTTACACACATACTAACACTATCTAATAAATATACCTTACACAGTATAGTTACACACATAATAACACTATCTAATAAATATACATTACACAGTACATTTACACACAATAACACTATCTAATAAATATACATTACACAGTACAGTTACACACATAATAACACTATCTAATAAATATACATTACACAGTACAGTTACACTCATATTAACGCCATCTAATAAATATACATTACACAGTACAGTTACACACATAATAACACTATCTAATAAATATACATTACACAAAACAGTTACACACATAATAACACTCGCCTAGATTACGAGTTTTGCGTTAGAGGCTGTGCGGTGCTAACGAGCAGTTTATGCTCACGCTCACTTACAGACAATGCTGGTATTACAGGTTTTTACAAACCCGGCGTTAGCCACAAAAAAGTGAGCGTAGAGCAAAATTTTGCTCCACTTCTCACCTCAATACCAGAGCTGCTTACGTTAGCGGTGAGCTGGTAAAACGTGCTTGTGCACAATTTCCCCATAGGAATCAATGGGGGAGAGCCGGTTGAAAAAAAAACCTAACACCTGCAAAAAAGCAGCGTTAAGCTCCTAACGCAGCCGCATTGATTCCTATGGGGAAACACATTTTATGTCTACACCTAACACCCTAACATGTACCCCGAGTCTAAATACCCCTAATAATACACTTATTAACCCCTAATCTGCCGCCCCCGACATCGCCGCAACCTACATTATATTATTAACCCCTAATATGCCGCCCCCAACATTGCCGACACCTACATTTTATTTATTAACCCCTAATCTGCCGCCCCCTATGTCGCCGCAACCTACCTACATTTATTAACCCCTAATCTGCCGCTCCCAACGTCGATGCCACTATAATAAAGCTGTTAACCCCTAAACCCAAGTCTAATAATAACCCTAACACCCCCTAACTTAAATATAATTTAAATAAATCTAAATAAAATTACTACAATTAACTAAATAATTCCTATTTAAAACTAAATACTTACCTATAAAATAAACCATAAGCTAGCTACAATATAACTAATAGTTACATTGTAGCTAGCTTAGGGTTTATTTTTATTTTACAGGCAAATTTGTATTTATTTTAACTAGATACAATAGTTACTAAATAGTTATTAACTATTTAATAACTACCTAGCTAAAATAAATACAAATTTACCTGTATAATAAAACCTAACATAAGTTACAATTGCACCTAACACTACACTATAATTAAATTAATTACCTAAATTTAATACAATTAATTACAATTAAATAAAATTATCTAACGTACGAAAAAAACAAACACTAAATTACAGAAAATAATAAACAAATTACAAGATTTTTAAACCAATTACACCTACTCTAATCCCCCTAACAAAATAAAAAAGCCCCCCAAAATAAAAAAAGCTCTACCCTACACTAAATTACAAATAGCCCTTAAAAGGGCCTTTTGCTGGGCATTGCCCCAAAGTAATCAGCTCTTTTACCTGTAAATAAAAATAAAAATACCCCCCCCAACATTAAAACCCACCACCCACACAACCAACCCTACTCTAAAACTCACCCAATCCCCCCTTAAAAAAACCTAACACTAACCCCTTGAAGATCACCCTACCGTGAGAAGTCTTCACCCAACCGGGTAGAAGTGGTCCTCCAGACGGGCAGAAGTCTTCATCCAGACGGCATCTTCTATCTTCATCCATCCGTCGCAGAGCATCCTCTTCTGTCCACGGCCGATGACTGAATGAAGGTTCCTTTAAATGACGTCATCCAAGATGGCGTCCCTTCAATTACGATTGGCTGATAGAATTCTATCAGCCAATCGTAATTAACGTAGAAAAAATCCTATTGGCTGATGCAATCAGCCAATAGGATTGAACTGGCATTCTATTGGCTGATTGGAACAACCAATAGAATGCCAGCTCAATCCTATTGGCTGATTGGATCAGCCAATAGGATTGAAGTTCAATCCTATTGGCTGATTGCATCAGCCAATATGATTTTTTCTACCTTAATTCCGATTGGCTGATAGAATTCTATCAGCCAATTGGAATTGAAGGGACGCCATATTGGATGACGTCATTTAAAGGAACCTTCATTCAGTTGTCGGCCGTGGACAGAAGAGGATGCTCTGCATCAGATGTCTTGATGATGGACCCGCTCCGTGCCGGATGGATGAAGATAGAAGATGCCGTCTGGATGAAGACTTCTGCCCATCTGGAGGACCACTTCTGGCCGTTTGGGTGAAGACTTCTCACGGTAGGGTGATCTTCAAGGGGTTAGTGTTAGGTTTTTTTAAGGGGGGATTGGGTGGGTGGGTTTTTGAGTAGGGTTGGAGTTGTGGGTGGTGGGATTTAATGTTGGGGGGTATTTGTACTTTTTTTACAGGTAAAAGAGCTGATTACTTTGGGGCAATGCCCCACAAAAGGCCCTTTTAAGGGCTATTTGTAATTTAGTGTAGGGTCAGGCTTTTTTTTATTTTGGGGGGGCTTTTTTATTTTGTTAGGAGGATTAGAGTAGGTGTAATTAGTTTAAAAATCTTGCAATTTCTTTATTATTTTCTGTAATTTAGTGTTTGTTTGTTTTTCGTACTTTAGATAATTTTATTTAATTGTAATTAATTGTATTTAATTTAGGTAATTAATTTAATTGTAGTGTAGTGTTAGGTGTAATTGTAACTTAGGTTAGGTTTTATTTTACAGGTAAATTTGTCTTTATTTTAACTAGGTAGTTATTAAATAGTTAATAACTATTTAGTAACTATTGTACCTAGTTAAAATAAATACAAAGTTGCCTGTAAAATAAAAATAAACCCTAAGCTAGCTACAATGTAACTATTAGTTATTTAGGTAATTGTAGTAATTTTATTTAGATTTATTTAAATTATATTTAAGTTAGGGGGTGTTAGGGTTAGACTTAAGTTTTATTATAGTGGCAGCGACGTTGGGGGCGGCAGATTAGGGGTTAATAAATGTAGGTAGGTGCGGCGATGTTAGGGACGGTAGATTAGGGGTTAATAATATTTAACTAGTGTTTGCAATGCGGGAGTGCGGCGGTTTAGGGGTTAATATGTTTATAATAGTGGCGGCGATGTCTGGTTCGGCAGAATAGGGGTTAAAACATTTATTTTAGTGTTTGCGATGTGGGGGGGCCTCGGTTTAGGAGTTAATAGGTAGTTTATGGGTGTTAGTGTACTTTTTAGCACTTTAGTTAAGAGTTTTATGCTACAGCGTTGTAGTGTAAAACTCTTAACTACTGATTCCTGATAGATGGCTCTGGTTGCCAATCAGATCTCTAGCCAAGTGGCATGTTTAACTGGGAAAAAAAAGCTGTTACTTACATCATGCAGTCACTTACTTCTGGGCTACACATTACATTGTGGGAGATTACAGAAAATGGTGGATGCGCAGACTGTTTTCGCTTGGGACCACTCCCTACATCACAAACTGGAGAAACAAAGTCTTTTTTGGGGGGATTTTTGCATTTGGCTTCTTTTTTGACAGAAGAATAGAAAGAACAATGCACCTTGAAGTAATTATTTTTTCGGATGTTGGTAAAAATTATATTACAATAGTAAGAAATATAAGCAAACACTTTTTTCTTAATGCATAAAAAGAAAATGTTCAAAACCTTATTTTTTTAAATGTTAAAATTTTAAGAGGTTAAAGTTAAAGTTTTTTTTTCTGCTCTCAAGTGAAAAGTATAAAAAAAAATTGAGGTCATAAGCAAGTGTTCATCTTTACAAATTATATGTTAGCAATGTGGCTCTGAGAGTATTCCCATGCAATGAATACTTTGGAAATTGAACATGTGGTCCTGGGCTTCACATTTCTATCAACTATACAACTGCCAAATGTGTTAGATTCCACCCAACATAACTAGTGAAATGTATTCAAAACTGTGTTTGTATTTGACTATTAAAATCGATCTAGTATTTTTTTCTGTTAAAAAAAAAACAAAAAAAAACTCTTAACTACTGACTTTAAAATGCGGTACCAGTCTTGACAAGAGAGGGTTTACCGCTCACTTTTGGTCAGACTCGTAATACCGGCGCTATGCAAGTCCCATTGAAAATATAGGATACGCAATTGACGTAAGTGGATTTGCAGTATTTCTGAGTCTGGCCAAAAAAGTGAGCGGTACACCTGTACCTGCAAGACTCGTAATACCAGCGGGCATTAATAGATTACATATTATTACATTTAAACTTTGCACTTTCTAGTTTGTATTTTAATGCATTTGCATTCTGTATACAGCAGTGTATTTAGGATTGTGATACATTCTGATTATGCTTTAAGAGTAATTGTGTAACTTTAAAAAGATTGGGTCACACTTGGTATATTTTTACAAATTACATTTCACTTTGCATTTTCCTATTTAAAAAAACTGACAGCTTCAGTTTCCCAAAGAGCTTATTACTTTTTATGGGCCTGGTAATGAAAGATTCTCTAGTATGGAGAGAATTATAGTGCAGACTTGACAGGGGCTGAACTCACTGATAGAAATGCCTCCCTGTATCATGTGCCGCTGCAGGGTTTATTTCAGAACAACAGAAGTTTTAAGTGAATCAAAAAACCTTTTATTTTAATCTTCCACTAAACAGGTCCGTTTCACTCAGAGCCCTAAACAATGCAATATATAAAGACAATATTTAGATCCTAATACAGTGTCAAACAGTTAAAGAAACATTTTCCTACCAGGCCGCTTCATGTTCAGTCTCTCTCCCCTGTCTGTGGTAACCTGAGAGCAAGGCTGCTGATTAAGTTTAACTAACATCAGACTCCTGATCCTATCAGTACTGCAGACTCTGCACTGCTTACAGACTCTCCCAGCATCTTGTCTATAGAGCTTACAGACTCTCCCAGCATCTTGTCTATAGAGCTTACAGACTCTCCCAGCATCTTGTCTATAGAAAGGATCATCGTTAACCCTTTCAGAGACATTCAGACAAAATGGTTTGTAAAATCCATTACACTCCCATAGTAGATAATGAGGCTCTGTACAATACAGAATTTCACAGCAGAAAGAGAAGGTAACAGGAGAACACCTGGGACTGATATAAAGTCCAGGCTCGCCAGAAACAGCAGTTATGCAGCAGCGGTCTAAAGACCGCTGCTCCATAACCCTGTCCGCCTGCTCTGAGCAGGCGGACAGACATCGCCGGAATTCAACCCGATCGAGTACGATCTGGTTGATTGACACCTCCCTGCTGGCGGCCAGTCTGCAGGGGGCGGCGTTGCATCAGCAGCTCTTGTGAGCTGCTGGTGCAATGCTGAATACGGAGAGCGTATTGCTCTCCGCATTCAGCAAGGTCTTGTGGACCTGATCCGCACTGTCGGATCAGGTCCGCAAGACCTATGATAAATAGGCCTCATAGTCTCAGTTCCCAGCAAATACAAATTAAACTGAAATGTTTTTACCGCAAGTAATAAGTATAGATTACTTTTCTGTCAGTTTGTATTTTGAATTTTGAGCAAACTTCACCTTACAACATTTTACAAGATTTGTAAGAGAACTTCAGACATACCTCGGAAATTCCCCTTTTCAGCCAGAGAACTGTCCTGTCCCTCCCACTTTCCAAAGCTCTGTTTTATTTTACAATAGAGAAAATACAAAGTGCAAAGTAGTTTGTAAAATATACACAGAAATATACAAAGTGTGTGATCCTAAATTGTTACCCGCACCTACTAACCTTACCTGCTGCTAATACATGTTCCTATACAGCCAGCACCTACTGACCTTACCTGCTGCTAATACCTCTTCCTATACACCCAGCACCTACTGACCTTACCTGCTGCTAATACCTCTTCCTATACACCCAGCACCTACTGACCTTACCTGCTGCTAATGCCTCTTCCTATACACCCAGCACCTACTGACCTTACCTGTTGCTAATACCTCTTCCTATACACCCAGCACCTACTGACCTTACCTGCTGCTAATACCTCTTCCTATACACCCAGCACCTACTGACCTTACCTGCTGCTAATACCTCTTCCTATAGACCCAGCACCTACTGACCTTACCTGCTGCTAATACCTCTTCCTATACACCCAGCACTTACTGACCTTACCTGCTGCTAATACCTCTTCCTATACACCCAGCACCTACTGACCTTACCTGCTGCTAATACATCTTCCTATACAGCCAGCACCTACTGACCTTACCTGCTGCTAATACCTCTTCCTATACACCCAGCACCTACTGACCTTACCTGCTGCTAATACATCTTCCTATACAGCCAGCACCTACTGACCTTACCTGCTGCTAATACCTCTTCCTATACACCCAGCACCTACTGACCTTACCTGCTGCCAATACCTCTTCCTATACACCAAGCACCTACTGACCTTACCTGCTGCTAATACCTCTTCCTATACACCCAGCAATTACTGACCTTACCTGCTGTTATAACCTATTCCTATACACCCAGCACCTACTGACCTTACTTACTGCTAATACCTCTTCCTATACACCCAGCACCTACTGACCTTACCTGCTGCTAATACCTCTTCCTATACACCCAGCACCTACTGACCTTACCTGCTGCTAATACCTCTTCCTATACACTCAGCACCTACTGACCTTATCTGCTGCTAATTACTCTTCCTATACACCCAGCACCTACTGACCTTACCTGCTGCTAATACCTCTTCCTATGCACCCAGCACCTACTGACCTTACCTGCTGCTAATACCTCTTCCTATACACCCAGCACCTACTGACCTTACCTACTGATAATAACTCTTCATATACACCCAGCACCTACTGACCTTACCTGCTGCTAATACCTCTTCCTATACACCCAGCACATACTGACCTTACCTGCTGCTAATACCTCTTCCTATACACCCAGCCGTTACTGACCTTACCTGCTGCTAATACCTCTTCCTATACACCCAGCACCTACTGACCTTACCTGCTGCTAATACCTCTTCCTATACACACAGCACCTACTGACCTTACCTGCTGCTAATACCTCTTCCTATGCACCCAGCACCTACTGACCTTACCTGCTGCTAATACCTCTTCCTATAGACACAGCACCTACTGACCTTACCTGCTGCTAATACCTCTTCCTATACACCCAGCACCTACTGACCTTACCTACTGATAATAACTCTTCATATACACCCAGCACCTACTGACCTTACCTGCTGCTAATACCTCTTCCTATACACCCAGCACATACTGACCTTACCTGCTGCTAATACCTCTTCCTATACACCCAGCCGTTACTGACCTTACCTGCTGCTAATACCTCTTCCTATACACCGAGCACCTACTGACCTTACCTGCTGCTAATACATCTTCCTATACACACAGCACCTACTGACCTTACCTGCTGCTAATACCTCTTCCTATGCACCCAGCACCTACTGACCTTACCTGCTGCTAATACCTCTTCCTATAGACACAGCACCTACTGACCTTACCTGCTGCTAATACCTCTTCCTATAGACACAGCACCTACTGACCTTACCTGCTGCTAATACCTCTTCCTATGCACCCAGCACCTACTGACCTTACCTGCTGCTAATGCCTCTTCCTATACACCCAGCACCTACTGACCTTACCTACTGCTAATACCTCTTCCTATACACCCAGCACCTACTGACCTTACCTGCTGCTAATACCTCTTCCTATAGACCCAGCACCTACTGACCTTACCTGCTGCTAATACCTCTTCCTATACACCCAGCACCTACTGACCTTACCTGCTGCTAATACCTCTTCCTATAGACCCAGCACCTACTGACCTTACCTGCTGCTAATACCTCTTCCTATAGACCCAGCACCTACTGACCTTACCTGCTGCTAATATCTCTTCCTATACACCCAGCACCTACTGACCTTACCTACTGCTAATACCTCTTCCTATACACCCAGCACCTACTGACCTTACCTGCTGCTAATATCTCTTCCTATACACCCAGCACCTACTGACCTTACTTACTGCTAATACCTCTTCCTATACACCCAGCACCTACTGACGTTACCTGCTGCTAATACCTCTTCCTATACACCCAGCACCTACTGACCTTACTTGCTGCTAATACCTCTTCCTATTCACCCAGAACCTACTGACCTTACCTGCTGCTAATAACTCTTCCTATACACCCAGCACCTACTGACCTTACCTGCTGCTAATACCTCTTCCTATACACTCAGCACCTACTGACCTTATCTGCTGCTAATACCTCTTCCTATACATCCAGCACCTACTGACCTTACCTGCTGCTAATACCTCTTCCTATACACCCAGCACCTACTGACCTTACCTGCTGCTAATACCTCTTCCTATACACCCAGCACCTACTGACCTTACTTACTGCTAATACCTCTTCCTATAAACCCAGCACCTACTGACCTTACCTGCTGCTAATACCTCTTCCTATACACCCAGCACCTACTGACCTTACCTGCTGCTAATACCTCTTCCTATAGACACAGCACCTACTGACCTTACCTGCTGCTAATGCCTCTTCCTATACACCCAGCACCTACTGACCTTACCTGCTGCTAATACCTCTTCCTATAGACCCAGCACCTACTGACCTTACCTGCTGCTAATACCTCTTCCTATGCACCCAGCACCTACTGACCTTACCTGCTGCTAATGCCTCTTCCTATACACACAGCACCTACTGAGCTTACCTACTGCTAATACCTCTTCCTATACACCCAGCACCTACTGACCTTACCTACTGATAATAACTCTTCATATACACCCAGCACCTACTGACCTTACCTGCTGCTAATACCTCTTCCTATACACCCAGCACATACTGACCTTACCTGCTGCTAATACCTCTTCCTATACACCCAGCCGTTACTGACCTTACCTGCTGCTAATACCTCTTCCTATACACCGAGCACCTACTGACCTTACCTGCTGCTAATACATCTTCCTATACACACAGCACCTACTGACCTTACCTGCTGCTAATACCTCTTCCTATGCACCCAGCACCTACTGACCTTACCTGCTGCTAATACCTCTTCCTATAGACACAGCACCTACTGACCTTACCTGCTGCTAATACCTCTTCCTATAGACACAGCACCTACTGACCTTACCTGCTGCTAATACCTCTTCCTATGCACCCAGCACCTACTGACCTTACCTGCTGCTAATGCCTCTTCCTATACACCCAGCACCTACTGACCTTACCTACTGCTAATACCTCTTCCTATACACCCAGCACCTACTGACCTTACCTGCTGCTAATACCTCTTCCTATAGACCCAGCACCTACTGACCTTACCTGCTGCTAATACCTCTTCCTATACACCCAGCACCTACTGACCTTACCTGCTGCTAATACCTCTTCCTATAGACCCAGCACCTACTGACCTTACCTGCTGCTAATACCTCTTCCTATAGACCCAGCACCTACTGACCTTACCTGCTGCTAATATCTCTTCCTATACACCCAGCACCTACTGACCTTACCTGCTGCTAATACCTCTTCCTATACACTCAGCACCTACTGACCTTATCTGCTGCTAATACCTCTTCCTATACATCCAGCACCTACTGACCTTACCTGCTGCTAATACCTCTTCCTATACACCCAGCACCTACTGACCTTACCTGCTGCTAATACCTCTTCCTATACACCCAGCACCTACTGACCTTACTTACTGCTAATACCTCTTCCTATAAACCCAGCACCTACTGACCTTACCTGCTGCTAATACCTCTTCCTATACACCCAGCACCTACTGACCTTACCTGCTGCTAATACCTCTTCCTATAGACACAGCACCTACTGACCTTACCTGCTGCTAATGCCTCTTCCTATACACCCAGCACCTACTGACCTTACCTGCTGCTAATACCTCTTCCTATAGACCCAGCACCTACTGACCTTACCTGCTGCTAATACCTCTTCCTATACACCCAGCACCTACTGACCTTACCTGCTGCTAATACCTCTCCCTATAAACTCATTATCCATCAACATTGGCTTTTATTCATATAGCAGAATGTTCAGTAAAAAAAGAGAATCTTCTAGCAGTCACAGAAAAACTTTTTTTACTACACAAACGGTGCAAATATAAATATTTAGTGAAGCAGATAAATAGACAAAAACACACACAATATATTCACCTATATAGTTAAACGATAAAAGTGTATATCCTGCGCAGATAACAGAAGGGAAAGGGGATATGAAATACCTCTGGCTCTCCTCAGCGGGTCCCTAGTGTACCCAATATGAAAGTAGAAAATAGATGGGGGTGGAGGTGAGCGCCAAAAAAGGCTGAGGTAGGGAATGGGGACACCTGTTAGACTGATAGAGCGGTGTCCACAATGTAGGTTCTCTTGTTGACGTTGGTGGAATCGATGTACAAATAGTATAATAACTATAAATTAGTTGTAAACTTTAAGAATGTATATCAATGTTTAATCCACACAAAAATGTTAAAATATCTCAGATCTACTTAAAAACATACACAGTCCTAAAAATAGAAATAAAAATAACAATCATATAAAATCATGGATCCATGTTACAAAAGACTCTTGAGTCTTGATAAAGGCCAGGAGTACATGGCCGAAACGCGTCGACTGATTTGAGTAAGCATAATACTGATATACCCACTTAACAGTTTGTATATATTATAGTATTGTTTGTTTTCTTTACAGGTTTTTGCACAATGTTATTTGGTTTTTGATTGGATCATACTGAGCTACAACTTCATTGCACAGAAATCACTATATCACATTGGACACTTTTTTAATCACCTTGAATACTCACTTTTTGCCACATAAACTGGAGGATTCTCACATTTTTTGCAAGGTTACACATTTTTTCTACATTTTTCTACATTTTTTCTACATTTTTTCTACATTTTTTCCCCTTTTTTTCACATTAAGTGATCACACATTTTTGGATTTTCCATTTTCTCACCATTTCAGGCACAGGACTGCTTTGGAATTATTTCAGAATTGGTCACGGACAGAGACACTAATTTTTTTTGCCATATTGTGATTTAATTGGACAAATATAACCATAAGAACATTCACCACCATCTGGACTGTTTCTAAATAAACTACTCCAATTAGGACACGTGGCCTAATTAGGATACTTGGTCTATAAGATCAATTATTGCAAAAAGGTTTTTATTGTACATTCCCATTTTTTGCATTTATTTTATTGTAACATGGATCCATGATTTTATATGATTGTTATTTTTATTTCTATTTTTAGGATTGTGTATGTTTTTAAGTAGATCTGAGATATTTTAACATTTTTGTGTGGATTAAACATTGATATACATTCTTAAAGTTTACAACTAATTTATAGTTATTATACTATTTGTACATCGATTCCACCAACGTCAACAAGAGAACCTACATTGTGGACACCGCTCTATCAGTCTAACAGGTGTCCCCATTCCCTACCTCAGCCTTTTTTGGCGCTCACCTCCACCCCCATCTATATTCACCTATATATACACACATTCATTTATATAAATACACACATTAATACACCTATATATACACAC